>NW_028296703.1:0-96528 GCF_055471065.1 Atractosteus spatula | reverse complement strand
CAAATTTCTTGACTTATTTCTGAATGTGAATGTTCTTTAGGAAAGGGATGCGGCGTTGCTTCTCGCCCGTGTAAAGGTCACGCATTCCAGACGTGGTTATGAGCGAACAGTTGGCGCAAGTGTCTGAAAAGAGTAAGAGAGGAAGCAACCCTGCCCCATGGGAGGAACAAACTCACAACCTTCAGGTTATGAGACTGACGCACTACCAATTACGCCAACAAGCCCAGCTGCAGAACAGACACTGGAAAGTTTGCCTCACATGGATTTCAGTCGCCCGTTCCCTAATCTTTAGACGCCCTCTGCTGAATGTTGCATTTGCCTTTTGATCTCACCGATACATTTTTGGTCTGTTTCTGTTGCGAGTCCGTCTTTCAGATCTCACCTAGCACAAGTCTCTCTGGCTGAAGTGGCCTCTCTGCTTCAGCATCGTGCCCTCACTCAGCCATTAAAAATGTCACTCGGACTTCTGACATGCTGACATGAAATGTCAAGAGAGAGTGGCGGAGACGCTTAAGCCAGAGAGAAGATGAAAAGGGGGCGTGGCTGCGAAATGCTTGACAGCTGCACGATGCTCTCCATGAAAGGCGTGACCACAGGCTAAAAGACACCTTTCAGCACATCAAGCTCTAAGCACACGCCTAGAGGACGCAGGAATTGATGCTGCTACTTCCCACATGCAAGGCAAGCGCTGTTCCATACAAGCCAAACCCGCTTGCTGGGGCTTATGCCTCGGCGTCACCTAGTGCCGCTTGTTCCCCTCTTACCAGGCAAAGTTCACTGCCCTTCGTCTGCAAGGCAGTCGTGTAATTGCGGCTTTCTTGACTTATTGATGAAGGTCTGACTGGACGAGCGAATGACGCCTCTCCCCCATCCTCAAGCTCGCTGACAGATTGAAATAGCCAATGTTGCCGTGGCTCGTTGGTCTAGTGGTATGATTCTCGCTTAGGGTGCGAGAGGTCCCGGGTTCAACTCCCGGACGAGCCCTCGTGTGCTCTTTTCCTCCTCTTCCACAAGACTGGGAACTGATATCCACATCACTTCGCAGCGTCTGCTTATGGCAAATGATGGAATGTGACTAATGACTGAACGAGCCTGGCGAATTCTCATCACGTGGCACAATGAGAGCGTGCAGTCAGCTGTCCAAGGTGGCAACCTCATTGCTCGTTCAAAAGAACACGTACTGAAAACTCATCACCACTATGTCGTAGATGAGCACCGCGATCGCTTGTTGTCATGCGTCCTTACTTGGGAAATGCAGAAGCAAAAACTGCCCTCTCTCAGCCACAGAAACGTGTGCGGCTCGCCTTGCGCTCTCTGCGCCTCGCATATTTGTGGAGCTGTCTGCTCTTCTTTCTGTTGAAGTACTCAAGTTACGGGGCGTCCTGCAGCCTATGATGTTCTCACTGAGAGCTTTCAAGATTTGAAGGAAAACTACGAGCTTGATGGCTCAAGTCGAACAAATGTGATTGTTAAGCAATCGATGATCAAAAGCACGTCTTCTAACAATTTGTGAGAGTATTATCAGCACTGTTTTCACTCGGATATACTTCTCACTTGCTAAGCTGACAAACTGGACGAGAAAATGCTGGAGACGCACTCAGTGCAGACTGATGTTGGGAAGGAGGTGTGGCCCTTCAACGCTTGACAACTGAAGGACATTCTCTCCACAACGGAGGAGCACCTATCAGAAGTCGCAGAGGCTAAATGAGAGCACCGGACTCCCAGAGCTCCAAACTCAGACCTGGAGGATGCGGGAATCGATCCCGCTACCTCTCGCATGCTAAGCGAGCGCTCTACCATTTGAGATAATCCCCCTTGCTTCATGCTTCTCGGCATCATGTCTTACCGCCTCTGCCGCTCTTGCCAGGCACCGCCCACTGTCCTTGGTCTGCAAGGCAGTCCTTTCAAGTGCGATGACGACGCTGGGACCTTCGTTGCCTATTGTACGAGCTGAACTTTTGTGCTCATCAATTCAACGCTCTTTCCATCAACTCATCTTGTCTTTTGACGCTTCGTGTTTTGCGCTCCTTTGACTATCGGCATATCGGGTGACTGCAAACACTGAAGTTCTTGCTTACGGAGTGTGGAACATTGTTTTCAAGTGATCGCTGTTCTATCATGTTGACGCCGAGTGAATCAGTGTTCTGATGTGTGACAGTGACAGTGAAGCTCTGCTCTGTGTGCTTTAGGAGAGCTGATGTCCTCTGTGAAAGAAGAGGCCCCAGAGTACTATGACGATGCTGTAACTATACCTCAGAGTCCAGATGCCTTGTCAGGTGGGTTATTTCAGTCCAGTCCCAAAGAGAAACCTTGTACCAATCCCAGAAACTCTGAGTCTCTCTCCTCTATGTACTGCAGACTACATCACACTGAGTCTGTTTATTCTGCTGCCAGTGTCCAGCTCCTCTTCAAATATTTCACAAGGATACAAAGCATTGCCTTCTCTGTTCTGATACAGGCTGCACTGTTGTCAGTCACCATCTCAATTTAAAAAAATGGAATGGGTTTGAAATGTATTATATAATCAGGTTGCCTGATCCCCTGTATTTTAAATCTGATGTGTAACAGTAAAACTGTCTCTGTGTGCTTCAGGAGAGCTGATGTCTTCTGTGAAAGAAGAGGCTCCAGAGTACTATGATGATGCTGTAACTGTGCCCCAGAGCCCAGACACAGTGTCAGGTGAGTTATCATAAATAAGACTTGGTAGTACACTCTGTACCAGCCTGCATTAGCCTTTGTCATTAGAAATAAACACTACCTGGAAGAGAAATAGTCTCTGACAAGCCAGTATGTGTCAGAATGACAGCGAGATTACTGACCTGCTCTTCTGTTCACAGGGAGACTCCTCTCTGATGCGGCACCTTCTGGATACAGTGTGGATGACAGTGAGGGAGACCCCACTTTAGGTAAAGGGGACTACAGCCAGGGATCTCGGTGTGAGTGAGGTAGTTCAGGGATGAAGAAGATGATCCCCAGTAATCAATCGCTGTGCCACTCTCATCCAAGACAAGAGGGCACCAGGTCTAAGTGGTGGCTCAAATTGTGCTGTGTCCTGCATGGATCAATAGTAGCTAATACAGAGTCCTGATTGCCACAAGATTTAAATGCTTAGATCAGGGTCTCAGCTAAACCCACCCACTGTCACACCCAGCCAATCGTATGCTTTCAGTATTGTTTTCTGACCATAGTCCAGCCAATCCCTGACCAGGAGTCCTGAACTCTACATGTCAGCCTAGTGTTTCCCTGTCCTGTGTGGCCCTGCTAGAGACCTGAGGTCTTTACACCTGGATCAGCTACTGATCTGACCACAGAGAGGTCTTCAGAAACTCAAACAGAATTACTTATTTTAGAAAATACTGTCAAAGCTTTTCTGCACTCTGGTTTTAGAACACTGGTAAATTTTTGGTAAGTAAAATCTGAAGTACTAAAAGTTGTTCTAAAAGATAATTTTTTAATTTTAATTAAAATTCATTCCTATAAAGGCTTTTGGATTATAATATGCTTTCAATAACGTATTCATCTGACAAATCGTATTCACCTGTCTTAATTATAACATTATTTTTTGTGATCCTGTCTAAGATTATTTGTTTATATAATTAATGGTTGTTAAAATCACACATATACAACTTAAAAAAAAAACAACATACTATACCCATGCATAAAAATTCATGGGTCCAATTCTAAACCAAAAATATCATCTAAGAGAGTCATCCCTGTCCATCAGCTGTCCACTGCCAGTCTCTTAGTCTGTGTCTCTCTATCAGGTGTCCTCCAAACTGGCCCTGGAGTGGACAGGGTCCTGCCCACATTGCCATCTGAGGAAGGAGTCTCTACCCCTGACAGGACTGACTATGATGATGTTGAGGACGAGTCTCAGGGAGAGGATGGGTGCTGTGGGACTGACAGGGCTGTCTGGGAGAAGCTCCTCCTGCAGATCTAGACAAAGAAGAGCTTCACCAACAGAGTCACACAGTCTTAGAGCAGCTCTGAGCACTGAGACTGTCTGTGACCTGAGTCCACTTCACTCTATTGTTTCCACACTGACACTGTCTGTGACCTGAGTCCACTTCACTCCACTGTTTCCACACTGTCCTCACTGTCTGTGTTTGCAGGACCTGCAGCTTGTTTTTTATAAAAGGAAGACCCTGAAAATTCTGTTTCTGCTTCTTTCCACAATGTGTATTTCAGGTATGAATAGATCCATTGATGTACGATTCTGAAAGTAATATTTTTGATACACATTTGTATGCATCTTATTAAAATTTTGGTTTGCAATAAACTGTTTAAAGTCATTTTTGTCATTTTATTCTGACGTGCAATATTAAAAGATTGTCTATAAAAACATGACGTAGCCCTTGGCCAATCAAACAATAAATTCAACCCCAGAGAAAAAAGGAAACATGAATGTAACACTGTACACTGTAGACAAAGCCAGACACAGCATCTCCAAAGAGACACACCTGACTGTATTTTATTAGAAATGACAACACCCAAGATTAAAGCGTCATGAAAGGAATATGGAGCAAAATTCTGGCTTAACCCGCTCGGCTGAGGGCTGACCTGCTGGCCATAGGACGAGGAGTCAGGGCCCCCATGCAGGGTGACCAAGGGCCAGCTGCAGAGGTGGGATGCAAGAGACATGCAAGAGAGAAAGATAGGGATCCCGTAGGGATTTATAGCGTTTTGGGAGAGAAATGGATGTGTTGTTACAAACAAATAAGTTCTGGACCCCGTAATGAAGCTGAACAAGTGAGTTTTATTGCATGCAAAAAACATCTTGATAGAGCCAATCCGAAATAAAGGCTGAGTTTTCAATAGGGTCTACAGATATGTGCAGCAAAATAAGATCAGGCCTCCAGGAGTTTAGCAAAAATAATTTTTGAAAGAAAATAGCTTTCTCTATATTCATCTAAAATATCTGATTCAATCACTTTCTAATTTATTATTTAGCTAAAATTGCTGATTCAATCACCGCCATGTGGGTAAAATGTCTGCACAGCCACGCAGCATGATGACGTCATTAGTTGGCACTGCAGCGGCTTCAAAACAACTGAGGAGCTGAGCTGAGAAAGAGGAGATTCTGCAGCTGGATATAAACCTCACTGCATCTGCTAGTACCACCTAGTCGGGAGAAGTGAATCGCCATCAAACTAAACTGTGTGTGAATTCCATGTAATTATAAATGTATTTCCACAGGTTAAACCTACATAATTGTGTACATTATTCTCAGTGCAATTCAGATTTGGTTACTGTTTCTATCGAACTGATTAGAAAATCTGCACACCCGTGCAAAAATAAAAATGGAGGAGAAAAATGTTTATCCAGGGAAATTACTTTTGCAGTAAAAAGTGATACTCCATTTTCCATTTCTTATGATCAACCTGTTCATCATCATCCCCATTCTGTTGACAACTGATTCTGTGACTACTGGAGGCCCGAACGGGACTACTCAGTTTCTGAAAAGCAGACAGAAGAGAGAGGTTGTTTCCCCACTGGATTAGCTGAATGAGACTGATCATGCTGATTTCCAGGATAATTTGTGGTATCATTACATGAACTATACTGTGAAAAGTATTCGACCAAATGCGTCCTGTTAGGTGTGTAGCTTGATGCCTCATTCTACTGCCTCTCCTGGTAGGTTGAGTCCGCATCCTGTGGCGGGACTCTTCTCGAAATGTATAGGTCTAAGTCTCCAATCTGTAGCTAATGCTCGCTGGCTGCAAATAACCCGCTATGAAATGTACACCTTTATTAATATAACGCTGGATGGCCTCGACGCAATTAAACAAGAATTAAGAGGAGTCAGGCTTATGGCATTGTAAAATAGGTTTATGCTAGGCCTCCAGAATGCAGCCTCTGAAGGAGTGTGTGCTCTGATAGGCGATTTGTGCTGTACCTACAGTATATCCCTGCTAATGCTGATGACCATGGTAACCTCACCCTCGCAATACACCAGCTGAAAGAACTTAAGGACAAAGTAAATCAAGAGCGGGGCATTGGCAATGAGTTCCCCTTCTTTTCATGGTTAAAATTGTTATTCGGGTCATGGGGAATGTTTTTCTTGAAACTATTCATGTCTGTTATTATAGTGTTTTTGCTGCTCTGTTGTTGTATAACTTGTATTATCCCTATGCTTCAATCTATGGTAAAGACTCATTAATATGCACTGATTAGAATAGACTCCCATGAGCCCTGGGACCCTCCAGGTGACCCCTACGAGGACTCCATAGTGAAAAAGCATTTTAAGGATAAAAAGGAGGGAATGTAATGGAAAGTTACTAAAGAAAAGTGTTTAATCCTAAAAATGTTGTTTACGGGCAATATTAAAGCAGCTGGATTCTGTGAACAAAGTGTGATAGTACCCAGCGGGTCAAGGGCACGGGATGTTCGAAGAATATGTTTATCTCTGCA
The DNA here is from genome assembly GCF_055471065.1 of Atractosteus spatula. Classification (NCBI taxonomy): domain Eukaryota; kingdom Metazoa; phylum Chordata; class Actinopteri; order Semionotiformes; family Lepisosteidae; genus Atractosteus; species Atractosteus spatula. The sequence goes on along the minus strand of NW_028296703.1, from coordinate 90,117 downwards.
CCAGCAAAAAGGCGATGCAAAACTGCATGTAGCTGTCTTCTCTGTCCTTCAAGGCTTAGACCTATAAGTACTGGAAAATTACTGCCTCGCCTGTCTTTGTATTACTAACCAACCATAATGAAGTAAACAAGTTGAGCTGTTGCATCAGCTAAGTGTGTAAAATAAGGGACCTTTCCCTATTTTACTTTGGAAATCAGCCCCCACTTGCTGCACAGACTAGTGGTTGCTGTTGTGCAATATTATTTTTCATTTTGTTACAATGGACTTCACAGTGCTCCTAGGAAGGTTCAAAGCTTTGTAAATCTTTTTATAACCTTCTCCAGCTTTTTTCCTCCTAACAACTTCATCTCGAAGTTCCATAGGCAGCTCCTTGGTCTTCATGACAGTAGGACTGATCTGATCTGCTGTTTTAGTTGTGAGACCTCACAGTCAGTGATATTTATTGTGCAGTCAAGCAATTGAATACAGGTGTACCTTGTTAACATTTAGTGGGATCTCTCAAGATAACGGACCCAAATTAGGTTGCTAAAACAAAGGGAGTGAATACTTATCAATTAAGTAATTTTCCATTTTATTTTTAATAGATGTCTTCAGAATTTTAAATACTTAATTTCATTTGAACATTATAGAGAATTGCTTCTACAGGAGAGAAAAAAAATTAAACATTTTAATATGATTTAATTTGACCTTGCAACACAGCAGAATGAGAAATAAACAATGGGGTGTGAATACGTTCTGAAGGCACAGTATATATTGCTGTCCTGTCTCGTTTAAAAAAATAGTTGCATTGAAAAAAAAAACAAAGATATGGAATTATTAGTGATGGTGCCAAAATAGATTTTCTACTTAAAAGAGATTCATACAATATCGTATTCTTTTCGCAAGTACTTTGAGCTTTTTTGTAGAATTTAATCAGATGTGTGACTTTTATTTTTCCTGTGACAGTTAAGAATCCTTATCTGTTTTATACACATTTCTTGCTTAACATGGTAAGTTAAAAGCTGTTACAAAATTACAAGCCTATTCAATGAGAACAGTCTTAACTGTAAATTAAACTTAACATCCCAAGACTATAAAGGAATAAAACATTAATTCAATTTAGACCTAATTCATTTTAAAATTGAAAAAAACTAAAAGTAAAAAGCATTATATATTTTAGTATACAAATAAATTTAACTGTGTGACAAGAACTATTTCTGTTTTAGTCAACCATAAGGAAGAATACAGTCAAAATTTAGTTGACTAGACAAACTCAACAGTGGGTGACTACAAAGTGACTATGACTAAAAGACATCTTAGGAACAAGTAAAGGTTTATTCCATGCTGAAAAGAGAAGAAAAGAAACATTTCGGCTGTGGAGCCTTCTTTGGATGTCACATGCTGACGCATCTACCAACTTGAACTAAAAGACATTTTAAGTCACCTGACTGGATAAAACTCTTTCCACACTGACTGCAGCTGAATTATCTCCTGCATGAATATGCTGGTGGGCTCTCAAGGTACCTGAATGACTAAAACTCTTCTCACACTGACTGCAGCTGAATGGTCTCTCTCCTGTGTGTATGCGCTGGTGGGTTAGTAAGGTACTTGAATGACTAAAACTCTTCCCACACTGACCGCAGATGAACGGTCTCTCTCCTGTGTGAATGCGCTGGTGTGAATGTAAGTGGCTTATCTGACTAAAATTCTTCCCACACTGACTGCAGCTGAATGGTCTCTCTCCTGTGTGAATGCGCTGGTGGGTTATTAAGGTACATGACCGACTAAAACTCTTCCCACACTGACCGCAGATGAACGGTCTCTCTCCTGTGTGTCTGTGCTGGTGTAATTGTAAATGGCGTATCTGACTATAACTCTTCCCACACTGACTGCAGCTGAATGGTCTCTCTCCTGTGTGAATGCGCTGGTGGATTATTAAGCTACGTGACTGACTAAAACTCTTCCCACACTGACTGCAGACGAACGGTCTCTCGCCTGTGTGAATGTGCTGGTGTGATTGTAAGTGGCTTATCTGACTAAAGTTCTTCCCACACTGACTGCAGCTGAATGGTCTCTCTCCTGTGTGAATGCGCTGGTGTCTTTTTAAGTCACCTGACCTATTAAAATTCTTACCACACTGACTGCAGCTGAAAGGTCTCTCTCCTGTGTGAAGGTGCTGGTAGGGCTGTGAAATGCTAGACTGACAGTAAGGCTGCTCCCCCATGTGCCATAATGGTAGTTTGTCCACTCCATCTGAGCAAGGCCTTGACCGATTCTTCCTTTTCCTCTGATCGTGCTGCTGTAACTCAGTACTGTTCTCTTCACCAGATACATCAGTCTGCTGCTCTGCATGGTCAATCAACTGGGGCTCCGTGTCATGCTCTGTAAGATTAAACTCACCCAGTTCTTCTTTGTGCTCTAGTACAGAGACACTTCCCAGTTCATTACAACCTTGTGTAATATTTTTTGTGTCCAGATTATTAATCTTCTCTGTAAAATCATCACATACTAAGAGCCCAGGTGTCTCACTCTCAGGCTCAGTCTTCATCATGGGCACAGAGCCCAGATCCTCCACACTCTGTCTGCTCTCTGTGTGCTGCTCACTGAATGTCTCTTTCCCTTCTGCAGCAGTAAGCTCTGTCTCCTGCATCAAACTGGAGCCCCACTCCTCCTCACTGTGCTGCTGTTCAAGAGGAGCCCTGTCCCCAGCATTAGGGAGAGCACTGGTCTCTGAGCCTGTAAACACAGGACAAGAAAACAAGGCCTTCAAAATAATAATACATTTTATTTTAGTAGCAGCTTTAAAGGTGGCTTCTTAAAGCGCTTTACCAATAACAAAAAATACATCATATAAGCACGATGAGAATACACAATTTGAGGAGACAGTAGATGGTGGTACTGAGTACAGTAGGAACAGAGGGGTCAAGAACAGAACCAGTTAAATAAAGGCTGTTCTAAAGAATAAGGTTTTGAGTCTGGATTTGAAGGAGTTTAGAGAAGGTGACTCAATTATATCCTTGGGAAGAGAGTTCCAAAGCTTGGGGGCATAACAGGAGAACGCCCTGTCACCCAGAGAGTGTAGACGGACTGGGGGACAGATAGGAGACCAGAATTAGAAGAACGAAGACGGCAAGATGGGGAGTAGGATGATAACTCAGACAGGTACTGAGGTGCAAAGCGAGCAGGAGGATTTTTAAGTCGACACAAAACATGACAGGAAGCCAGTGCAAGGACTCCAGTATAGCAGTAACGTGAACACTTGTACTAGACTTGGTCAGGATTCTGGCTGCCAAATTTTGGATATACTGGAGTTTGTTCAATGTGGACTTAGAAACCCCAGAGAGTAGAGCGTTACAATAGTCGATTTGGGAGCAGCCAAAACTTTTCAGCCACTGATAACATGGGGCGTAGTCGTGGTTTTCGAGGTGAAAGAAATATGTTTTGACAACATACTACATATGTTGGTTGAAAGTCAAACATCCCCAAAGTTTTTCAATTTAGACTGAAGCTCAATTACAGGACCATCTACAGATAGAGTTACAGCAATGGTTTTACAAAGTTGATGGGTGGTGCCAATAAGCATGACTTCAGTCTTGTCACAGTTAAGATAAAGACATTTTGAGTCATCCAAGTTTTTATATATTTTATAATTTTATAAGAGGGGTTAATACAGAGACTGACTAGACACTTCAGCACATTAACACTGCACTGAGAGAGAGAGGGGTTAATACAGACACACTGACTAGACACTACAGCACATTAACACTGCAGTGAAAGATAGAGGGTTTAATACAGACTGACTGACTGGACACTACAGTACTTTAATAGTGTAGTGAGGGGGGGGGTGAATACAGACAAACTTACTGGATTCATACAGACAAAATCCCTGGAGAACTGAGATATAATTAGTATACATATAAAAATCTAAACCAAAACAAGTTAAATACAATATGTGTAAACCGTGTTTCCTAATGACGTCGGATTACACACTGATTCAGTGAAACAACTGAATCTGAATGAGGTGTTTTCAGCACCGTAACCGGCCAAAATAGTTCAGTTTTCAGTAAAGAATCGCGTTGCTACATCACACAAGTCTTTCCCACTTCACTCTGCAATCTCTCCATCTCTCCACTATATTCTCACATCTTTCGGAAAGTTTTTTAAAGACAGTTTGATAGTTTGTTAGAACGCGTACTGATAATGAGAATGTTTACTCTTGTGAGATGTTTTCTTTAAAATGAAGCGTGTTTTTTTAAAATCTCACGAGGAAGTTAAAAATACTGGTTTTAAACGCACTCATACAAGTCACCACACTGACCTGACAGCTCCAGTTTCGTGTCCATTTCTTTTTTTATTTCTGCAGTGACTTCACATGGAAGCGCCTGGGTACCCTGATCTCCTCCTGCTCCCGACTCCTCCCACAGCTGCAATCTCCACTTCAGGCTCTCGTTTTCCTTCTTCAGCTGCGCCATTTCACTCCCGACACTGTCTTCCACACACTGTGTGATTTTAATCACGGCCCGTCTCACCAGAATCTGGGAGACGCCGCGGAGTTTGCCTTGAAACTCGTCCTCGGTGTCAGACATCCTGTTTCCAAAAAGTTCTGAAACTTCATACACGATCGATTTGAGCAAAACCTGCATGAACGAGTCAAGCTGGGTTTGCAGATTTAACAAGCACTCCGCCATCCTTCTTCAGAGTCGGTCAGAAACAAAGGCAGACTTGCGAAGTTTAAACAGAATAACTTTCTTCTTTATTTTTATTCTTCACAGATCCTGTTGTCAGGGCTGTGATCAGTTCAAGCACGAACACAGCCGACAAGACGCTACGTATTCAGAAACTAAAGCTATTAAAAAAAACAACAACTTTCTTATTTATGTAAAGAAAATGATTCAATCGCCAACACGTGGGTGAAAGATATGCAGTGTCGCGCAGTATGATGACATCATCCACTAGCGCGGCCGCGACTTCAAAACAACCGAGAAGCGGGGCTGAGAAAGAGGAGTTTCTGCAGCCGGATATAAACTTCACTGCACCTCCTAGCGCCACCTAGTCAAGAGGAGTGAATCACCTGCGACTTGCGCCGTTCGCAAGCCTGAATTTTGTGAAACGGAACAAATTTATTTTTTTGCCCTTGCACAACGAAAACGTCTCAAGTGGATCTTTATTCTACATCTCCCTATGCAGGTTTTTTGTAAAAGAAAAAAAATGCTGTCATTTTCTTGCCAGCTGACAGTATTTATTCTTCACCGATAAGCAAGATTTGTATTTCTTATTTCGGAAAAAATAATTCTTCGAAAAACAAGTTGTTCCAGAAAGGAAATCAATACTTGCATTTAACAAAATCAAGCTATATGTGATTGTCCTTAATTATGTATGGAGTCTGGCAAAGAATAGTGTGGTCTGTGTCTTTAGGTACTGAAAGCAACTGACGAGTTTAGGTGCTCTTAGGTATTTCCTGGAGATCAGGTCTAAATTAACATCAAAGGAACCAAGTAAAGGTTTATTCCCTGTCACATAAGAAGGCTCCACAGCTGGAATGTTGTGTTTCCTTCTCTTGTGGGATTCACTTTACACCTTAACACCTTATCTAGGGGGATTGTAGTCTGTTATGTGTTTGCTGGAGATCTGGTCTAAATTAACATCAAAGGAACATTTAAAGGTTTATTCCACGTCACACCCGAAGAAGGGTCCACGTTGTGTTTCCTTCTCTTTTCAGCATGGAATAAACCTATACTTTTTCCTTTGCAGCCCACGCATGCTGATGCAGCCCTCTACGTAAATTACCTTCGGCTGTGGACCTCCAGCTGACCTGCACACAAATATATGAGGAGGTCTACTGAGACAAGAGGAGTACGATAGAGTACCGAAGACTTGAAAAAGCTCTTGCATTAGATTCTGTGTTTTTGTTGTTCCCCAGATTTGTTTTCAATGTTCTTTTTCTTTTGAAGCTGTTGTGTTTGGCTGTTTTTGTTTTAGTTGTTAAACTACTACAGGGATTAACCTAGGTAAAATTGTGTAGCCTGGCAAAGAATAACCAGCACAGGACACAAATATATTTTTGGGGTTCTTTATTTCCAGGTTAGTATGGTGTCTAATCTGTTTTGTTAGTTTGGAACATAATAAAAAGCAAAATAAATGACATATAATGATATATTTGACTACACAAACTATGGTAGTGGTTCTTTCTACCGTGAGGGAAAACGGTAAAAAAAACACATTTCAGTTTGACGGTTTCAACATTCCATCTAACCGTTACAAAATCACACTGAACAAAAATAAATTACATTACAGTTTAAATTTAAATAACTCACCATGCAGTGCGTGCAGAAATAGGCCTCCTACAGGCTGCACAGGTCACCTCTCAGCACCACCCTCACTGAGAACTACATTACATTACAACAATAATTAGTATAATACTCTTACATTGACATGCACTTAACAAACGGTGCTTGTCTTAATCCTATGAAATACCCCTTTATACTGGTTAATACGTTTTATTTGAGACTCATTTAGGGTGTAAATAGGAAAACAACCCAGTATTTACTGTTACAACTCTCTGCAGTAATTTAGTTTTTTTCAACTGATACACACTGCTTCTTAATCCTACTGCACATGCACAGACCATGCAGTGTGTGCAAAAATTGACCCTGTTCTCATTGGAACAGTGAGAAAGGCATACCTGGGTGCCCTCGAACCAGCACCTTACTTTCATCTTAGTCCCAACCTTACCACACTAAGCAATTGTACCACAGAGACTCCAACAAATTGGTTTTCTCCATTTGCAGTATTGGGGTAAAAAAAAATCTGCACTTTTAAGCAAGTATTGTATTTCAAATTTCGCAAATTGTAAGAATTTCTTGAAAAATGTTGTTTCAGAAAGAAACTGAGTAGACGGGAATAGCCCAGTCAGTAGAATATTGAACTTTTCATCTCAGGGTCCCTATTCAGGTGGCTGATTTTCTTGCAAATGCTGTGAACCTGCAAAATAGATGGTCTTTTGTCCCTCAGTTTTTCAAGCTGTTCTATGAATGTTTAAAATGTTCAATATTTTTCATGCTTATAAGCACTTTCTATCACAAAGTTTATGGTGTTCTTGACGCTGTGCTGCACGTAGATAATGTAGACGAGAGCACAGGTAACAGTACAGGACAAGCAGTGAGGAGCGCGCATAGCTTTCAACTCAGTGCGGAGTCCAGAGGGAGGTCTCGCTCGCTGAACGATCTCTCAAGAAACCCCCGTTGAGATTCAACAAATGTCTAACAATCACGTTCAAAAAGATGACGATACGTTTTTTTAACATATCCTTACATTTGCCCGTACAGTACAACATATTTTCTGTACCCTCAAATCCCCAATGTTACTACTTTCTCCTGAATCACAATAAATTATACAACAAATCTACTTAAAAGAACAGATATGACAGAACACATTTAAGACTTACACCCCCTTTAAATATGCATTTGCTTTATTTGAGTTTTCTTACCTCCCTGGGGTACCTGAAAATTCACTATCGCATATTAAAGGCTGTACATGTAATACAACTACTAATAAAGATAGACATTAAAGTTAAGTACTAATAAATTACACTTTTATTGAGACATGTATTGATAAAATTCATTGTGAATAGTTGTGGTGTCTGAAAAACAATTTCAGTTAAATATAACAATTATTTTCAAGCTAGTGGTGCATAAGCTCGTTATTTAGTGACTATATTATTTCTACTATATTCACGACAGTTCTAATGTGATCGCTTGTTCCGCTTAGTCCGCTACTGAGTTGCTTAAACCCTGTGAAGAGGCTTCAGTAACATCTAATGGGCAGCAGCTGTTATTTTAGGTTTGTTGCAATTGAGGACACAGCTGCTGACAAATTTCAGTGGCCACGTTTGTTGCAGCTGACCCGTTGTAGATACCAATCAGCTGCAAGAAAAAAAACAAACATCACCTGTGCCTTTTAAAAAAATAAAAACAGAGTAGTAGTTATTGAGGTAATTTCAGGTAGAATGTAAGAAGTAAAGTTAACTAGTCCCACAGTAATGCTTGGGGTCCTATCAATAAAATAGTTGTAACCCGAAAACACAACAACCACAAAGCGAGAAGTCCTCCAGGAACCTATGTAAATCAGTGTAGTAGTCTAACAACTATAAAAAAGCATTCAAAACAAAAAGAAAAAGAACATTAAAAACATATCTGGGGAACTCATCTATCTGTGTAAAGCTCAGCTGCAGGTCCACAGCTGATGGTAATTTAAGTAGCTGTGTCAGCATGCATGGGCTGCAAAGGAACGAGGGAAGGTTTATTCAATACTGAAACGAGAAGGAAACAATGTTTTGGGCTTGTAGCGACATTCTTTGGTGTCAATCAGCAGACGGATTTTTCTTCATGTTCTGCTGTGCAGTTTGAACATATATCTGATTTTTGAGGCAAATAACCTTTGTACATGATCTGGAATGTGACTGGTTAAATTACATTAATTACAAGGCGCCCTGCTTATCTGTGGAACATCACGTTCAAGTCTAGTGACAGCCACATCATAGATTGGAAGCATGAAAGTTTCAGGTTACTTTTTTATTATAGATTCAAGCAAATGTGAAGAGCATTATTTTATTTCTCATCGTTGTTGTTTATGGGCAGGATCCGAATTTTTTTGTTGTTTTTATCTTTTCCCGTGGCAAAATTCTTAAGATTTCTTCTGTTTCTAAAGGTAGTTTTAGCTCAGGTTACTTTCAAGGTCAGTTTCTTTATTATAGGTTCATGAAAGCCTGAATTCCTTTGCAATAAATATTTCAGAATCCCAGTCAAATCCAGTACAATTTTTGCTCAGTTCTGCAGTCTACTGTTTGTGCGTTGTATATAAGATGCCGCTTAAAGCATTTCTGAAACGGGAGACACGTTGCAAATGCATCTTCCTGTAAAAATAAAATTACTTCAAAGGGGCTGTACATTGAGGTCTGAAGCCTGCTCCACAGGAGAACTATATCCAGAGGTGCCAAAGAACTAAATATTTCACCAAGAGAGAGGAAGAATCACAGAAAACGAAGGAGCAGTCGCTTCCATGCTTTATAATACTTCAAGTTCAGATAATAAGAGCCACTGTCAGGAGCTGGATTAAAGCTGTAGTCTCTTTGGGGGAGTGGGTTGGAGTCCCACGGCTGCCAAATATCTCCTTGTTAAGAATCACTTTTTTTTGTTGCTGTCTGCATGAGAATTAAACCAGTTTAATTAATTTGAACAACATAATAGTCACATTTGAGTGTGTTATATTCTCCTTCTCATTGTAATTTATACTCAAAGATTTATAGATTTTCTTCTTTATTTTTAAAACATACACAAAGTTTGCTGTTAAAAAACGTGCTGCATATAAAACAATTTCGAGGGGTCAATGCATCCTTGAAGGTGCGGTGGCCAAGTGGTAAAGCATTGGTCTCATATACTCAAGATCAGTGGTTTAAACTCTGTCTGTGCCTTCTTCTTTCACTGCCATGTTTCATTATCTAGGTCTTTATCTAAGAACTTTATTGTCTTTTCACAAATAAATACAGAATAATACAAAGAAGACATTTTACAGTCCTATATAAACCAGTAACAGCATCAACGTACACATTCAGAAGAGGTCACAATGCCAATAGAAAAACACATTTGCTCTGGTAAATTAGATCACATATCATGTTAAATCACTTCTCCTAACTTCTTGCTCATGCTGTTTTCAGCAATGAAATAAAATGCATGTGTTTACCTTGCAAGATTTCTTGTTTACTTATCAATGAGTTTACAAAGAAAGAAAAAGGCATTTTCACAAATAATACACAGGTCTGTCACCCAGTTGACAAGCACATTGAGCTCCATGGACATGAAAAGTGCCAGATAAAAGCCATTTCTCATCCTTTCTCTTAGTGTTGGTGCTGCTATCGCAGGTAAAGGAAGCAAGTTGCACAGCAAGCAGGCTCAGTGCACACTGAACGCAGTTGTCTCAGAGCAGGTGAGACATGTCCAAGTGGCTGTAAAAGGACAACACTTTGCCGGCGCCGTGGCTTAGTTGGTCAAAGCGCCTGTCAAGGAGACCTAGAGAACAGGAGATCCTGGATCCGATTCCCAGCAGTGCCTTTCTTCCTATCTGACTATACAGAATTTATCCTTTTGGGCAAATCACATATGACTTGTTTGAGTTGAATGCAAGTGTTCATTTCCTTTCTGGAACAACTTGATGTTCAAGAAATCCATACAGCTTGCTGTAGTGGCAAGGCTTATTATAATACAGGATTTAAGTTTGCTGCTCCTTTGCCAGTCTCTCTCTCCCTCATCTCAGTGGCGCTGGACACACGGAGACCATTCCATGTGGTTCAGATTTAAGGTGCTTTTCTATCTGATAGAGTTCCCTGAAAGGAACAACTCCCAAGGCTGAGATTCTCCAGCCACCCGAAAGAATGGTCATCCCTGGCGCCTTACTGTCTGGTTTACAATCCTAAGGTCAGACAGCATTGTTACTCATCCTCCACCTTGATCAGCCAATCAGGAACTGGTAGGACAGGATAACCCCACGTGGGTCTCAAATGCCCGTGAAGCTTTCAACCGATGAATGACCTTCCTCCAGATAAAAGAGGCAGCACAGGGCCCAGAAGGTGCCCCTGCAGGACATTCTCAGACTCAGCTTGGACAATCACATGACATCCAGTGTGTCCAAGTGCCAGGACTTTACTTTGTTCTAAGAGTCAAGTTCTAAGCAAGTTCGAACCACTGGTAACCGTGAATGCTCGCCTGATCAACGAGTGAACTATGGTCGGTAATGTCAACAGCTGATTCTCAGTAGTCAGGACTAGCGCTAAATCAGGAAAGTACCGGTCTTCTTCCCATCTAAAGAGTGTGACTTACTCAGACTCGCAGTCACTTTTCACGTGCACAAACTCTGATAGTTCAGCCAGGTCTAACTAGCCGGTCTTCAGAGAGTCACTGCCAGTGCGCTGCAGCAGGAATCTCTCAATCCTTCTCCTACAACTCCAGCCGCAACAGGACTGCTTGGCACCGGGCCAGAGGATGCCGACTGGATGCACATTCCTTGTGTCCACAGGAGATCTGAATCCACATAGATTGGATGAGTATTCAACATCCTGCATTGCAGCTTGAGAATTCAAGTGTTACCTCAATCCCAGTTGATGTCAAATTAATTGCTATTGCTTTTGAGTATCTAGTGCAGACATTGTAACCAAAGCTCCTTAAAAAACACCTTTTGTATTCTGCTAACCCTCACTATAAGATCTGTTATGTTTATAAGCACATTTTATGTATTAATAAATGTATTCTCATGTCCGTGTGTATGCGTTGCTGAGTTGTTTGGGAAGGTCGATTTCTAGCCATCAAAGAATCATTTTAATATTTTTTTAATTTTAATCATTAATAATTGTCCCAGTAAATGCACAAAACACCTACAAAGGTCACGTTTGTCTCTGTCGAGACCTGTCAGCAAGTTGACTGCTTTAGTCTCACCAGCACAAGCCAACCAAGATCATGTGTCTCAGTGCAGGTATCTTCTTATTCAAACAGTATTAAACACTTCAGGAAGAACAAATTAATTTAAACTGACAGCAGTAGGCACTTCTTTACACAGAAGGTTTTGGGGGTGTGGAACAAGCTGTCTAGCCATATTGTGGAAGCTGATAGCCTGGCTTATCTCACAAGACAGCTGGATGAGACCCTACAGTCAGGATAGGAGGCACTACTGTACATAGAAGGTTGGGGGGGAGTGGAGCAAACTACCCAACCATGTTGTTGAAGCCAATATTCATGTTCCTCTGGGATCTGCCCCAGGCATCAGTGTGACGCCACTCTCCCTGCTTGGCCATTCCAAGTCTCTCCCAGCGGCGTTGGGGAGTTACCAGCCAGTCACAGAAACACATCTTCATCATCATGGACCAAGATGACCCTACATCACAGTGGCCTCCCATCCTTAATCCTGAAGCAGTGTCCAGCCCTCGGCTATACAGCTTCATGATCCCCAACATCCCTGCCAAGATCTGTTGAGGGGCCAGTTCTGCTAGACCAGGAGTCTCAAGCCCTTTTCCAGTCACTGGAGGGCCAAGTGCATCTTCAGGTTTTCTTTCCAAATGGGTCTAGCCAATTAAACAATTAAGCTAATTATTTTCTAAGTAAGATATGAAAATAATGTGCTTAATAATAAATTTTAATGTCTCTTACTGTTGAAGACTCAAAATATTCAAGGCACAGTTTAATATTTTAGGCCAGGATAAAGGTATTAGAATGATTTTTGTTTAATTAAAGAAATTGATAATATTTGTAACCAAGAGCTCTGGTCAGAAAACCAGGAGATGCACCAGACCCTCTTTGAATGGAGATTGAGACCCCCTGTCTCTCACACTCACCCTCTCTCACACTCACTGTCTCAAGCACACACCCTTTCACTCCTAATAATAATAATAATAATAATAATAATAATAATAATGCAGACTCACTGCTCCTGGGGTCTTGGGTCTGGCTCCACAACTTGTGTCGGATGGGTCTCCTGTTACCTCTTTCCTGATCTGGGGACGTCAGACACAGTTCTTTTATAGACACGGTCTGAACAAGACTCACAAGCACACACACCCAAAGACACACACTCCCACATACTCACACATGCAGATGCACACACTGTCAGGTAGAGCCTTCTCTTCCCCATAAAAAGGACAGCAGGGCCCTGCTACTGCGATATGTTTTAATTTCAGGGAAAGTAGAAAAAAGAAGAAAAATCAGAATAAGTTCAGGGACAGCAGTGGACTCTTAGCTCTCTGGGCCTGGGACCTGAGTCTTAAGCACATCTCCGGTTTCTGTTGGGTCTGGACAGCTTCTCTGGTCACCTCTGTTGACATCTGTGGACAGGACGGTTCTGTTAGACAAATGAACTCTACCTGACGTCACTCCCACACTCAATCAATCAATCGTATTTTTTTCTTGTATTGTGCCTTCAGAGCATCAAGGCACTTTACAAAACATATCTAGAAAAACAGAATTAAAATGTGTAGTATTGTAGTTTCTAAAGTAACTGCTTGAATAATCCAACAACCACTGCTGCTACTGCTGCTATTGCTGCTATTACTACTACTACAACCATGGCTACAACTTCTAATACTAATTCTGATACTAATACTCCGCTACTACTAATCAGCTGTCATTACTACTAAGAGTGATAAAAACAGAGCACTCACATCTCTGTAGACATTGGTCTGGACTCTAGAAAGTGATTCCATTCACAAGCAGCTCTGGACCTCAACACCTGTTGATGGGTCACTTCTGTCAGACACAACAGTGGAGCCCAAGCCCACCTACACACACATTCACACACACTGACAGATATACACCCACACACTCACACACATGTGTAGTGTCTGTGCGTGATATTAAGCCACGCACAGACACTACACATACTGACTGACACCACACACATTTATACACACAATCATGACTAACACTAACACAAATACTGCTAACTGCCATTATGTATTACACTATCATTATTACTAACAATAACACAAACTAACTACTACACTAATAATACTAATAATAACAGTAATGCTATAAAAAGAACTAAAATGACGAAGAGTGTTAATATTCTGACACTAACGTTATGATTATCATTAATATTAACATTCATACTAACATTAAAACTAAAATTAATAGTAGCTCTATCATCTCTAATTCTCACATGAATACTAGTATTATTAGTAAAACTACTAGATATACTCTCAGTAATATTAACACGAATGCTAGTATTGAAATTAATCAGTTGTGCTATCATCATTAATACTCACATAGGCACACAGACACTACACACACCCACACACTCACCCACATCACACACACTGAAAAATACCAAACACTCACAGACACAAATCCACACACTCACAGACACCACACTCTTACCTACACTATAACTAACACAATACTACTGATATTACAACAGTAACACTATCACTACGACTAACACTATCATTATCACTACCATTGATACAAACTACTACTACACTACTAATACTAATAATAACAGTAATCCTATCACTAAAACTAACATGACTACTAATGTAAATACTCTAACAGTAACTCTATAATAATCACTAACATTAACAATAATAATAGCATTAATAATTAAACTACCAGTTGTACTCTTATTAATATGAACATGAAGACACTAGTATCAGTATTAGTTGCTGTCCGTGACGTCACATCGCTCACTTTGACGAAGGCGAGACACCTAGCACAGTGACGTGAAGCGTGTCACCATGGTTACCATACTTATGATTTGTAAACAAATGGAAAATGCATTTAAACTGTTGCTTACACAAATTTATCAACTTGGAATATAATTTTCTAGCTCTAGGGTGAAATTTTTAAATAATAATTTGAATAATCATTCTTTAATTTCGGATTGAACATTATTAACACTTAACGAACTATGGTTATTGATCGATACAGGCTGTATTGACTGTTTTCTAGATATTTAAAACAGGGTCAAATACGGGAAAATAATCAGTACTTACCAATCGGTGAAATTAATCGATTATTCTACGGTTCTTCAGTTGAATTAATTGGTTGACGATAGATACAGTAAGTGATCAATAACTCGGCTCCATGCACTCAGCGCGCCTCCCGCGGTCTCGCCCTCTGATAACCGGCGCTCTGGCTCGTGTCTGTGACGTCACAGCCGTCTTTCTGACAGTGCAGAGCGCGTCTCCGCTGGGGGAGACTGCTGTCCGGAGCTCGGGGGGCTTTTCTTACAGATACAACAAATCCAAAAAAAAAAAAACACACCGCCTGTGAAGAGAGGCGAATCATAACAACTGGAGAAGTAGAGCGACGAAGCGAGGAATGAAATTAATTAAACAGAAAAAAAGCTTGCTTCACAGACTAATTTGTTGTATAGCGTACTCCCGTAGAGCAGAAGAGAAAGAGCACAAGTCTGTGTACTGTAATGAGCACTTTTAAGCGTTTTACACGAATCTCCACGGAACAGAAGCCAGGAGGATCAGACTCCTGATCCTGGAGGCTTAAAGTGATATCCTGGTTTTATTTCCACTCGAGCTCTCAGTTCCTCAGCTGGTGTGATTATTTAATTATCTGTATAATTGTTATCAGACACTGTTTAACTGTATATTTATAAGACTCTCCATGAGAGACGTGTGGGAGACGCTCAGTCCCAGAGCGTGAAATCACACACAGACAGGTCTTCTGTGTGATCTGAGTCCCACTGCTCAGAGCTACAGACTGGTCAACTGGTCACTATTGTAGACACGACCATCGGTCTGCTGCTGCTGATAATCATAATACACTGGTAAGAGCGACAACACTGATGTTCATTAAATAAGTAAAAATAATAATAAGAGATAATCACATATTGTTCAATTGTCAGTCAAACACTTCTGTCAGAGGTTTGTAAGCTGACGTACAGTACAGACAATGAATCAGGACAGTAATACTGAAGGGCTGGAAGTCCTGGAAAGGTTAATAGAAGCTTCTTGCTTCTGACCTGGAATAGAGCCCACAGCTGCCAGATCAGTGACCCCCTGAGCCCAGATCCAGGAGCTCTTCTCTGTCTCTAAGACGGCTGTGAGGAAGGTGAAAAGGGGGAGATGTGACCTGAGTCCAGGCTGTTCTGTCTGATATTATTCGTGTAGCAGCTCCGATTGTCTGAATATCCTCTGGTTCTGGATTGTCAGGATGGAGATGAGCTTCAGGAGGTAGGAGTCTGAGTAAACTGCTGAGGGACCCAGACCTCTGTGTGTGAGTCTGAGCTGTGAAGTTGACTGAGAAGAGTTTTTTTTATTCTGCTTCTGAGAATTTTTTTTCCTTTGCCAAGTAATGTTACATCCCCTTCAGATACTCTGCACAGATTGTCAGAGTGAGAGAAGAGGAGAGAGAGATGGACAGATAAGTGCACACACAGCAAGAGAGACAGGAAGGGGGAGAGAGAGGAGAAGGAGCAAGAAGACAGTGCAGGTGTTCAACCACACTGTGACCACAGGAGACAGGAGGCTTTTCTCAACTCCTGAGGAGCTCAGTGCTCATGGCCACTCAGGCTCAGAGGCTCTGGCAGCAGTCAGGTCTGAGAGCTACTCCTCATACTGACAGTGGAGCTCTGAGAGTCAGCCTCCATTCTGACAGGAACAGCCCCTCCTGTTCAGCCCTGAGAGACACACTGAGAGAGCTGTGTGGGGAGAGGACCTGTCACCCTGTAGAGCTCTATGCACTGGGCTCTCCTGTGTGCCTCACTGTACAGCAATAGAGCTCTGAACACTGGGCTACCTGTGTGTCTCTGTACAGCACTAAAGATCTGAACACTGGTCTCCCCCGTGTGTCTTCCTGTACAGCTCAGCTCTCAGCCGCCTCATCACAGTGCACTGCACATCACAGCACAAACCATAGACTCATTGCTGACCTGCAGTTCCAGTAAAGCTCTGACGAAACAGGCCCATTTTCTAAAGACAGGGGAGTGAAGAGATAGAGCAGTTTTACTGAAGATAATATGTCCCTCTGTAAAAATATGCTGTCATATCATGATATGAACATTTTTCATGCTAGCCCAGCAGGAATTGTGGCCTTAAATCACAGCTGTTTGGTTGTATTAACTAGGACTGATTGTTTCTAGTTAATCATTTTGTTGTTTTTTAATACTTTGAAACAGACTCCTGCTCCTGAAGTTATTATGGTGAAGCTGCAACAAATACTACTGCTGCTATTACTACTACTGCAAATACTGCTACTATTACTACACTTACTACTGCTACTACAACTATAACAGCTACAGTACTACTATTGCTGCTACAGATACAATGGCAACTAGTAATATTTTACTGCCACTACTAATGCTACTAAAGGTACTAGTACTACTGTTACTACTGCTGCCACTGCTACTACTTCTACTACTATTAATAAGAAGGATGTGAGCTGTGTTCTCACTGTTCAGCCTCGGTCTATTAACAAGTACTGATGTTTTCTTTTTGTTTTTCCGATTTTGAAACTAACTCCTGCTCTTCTGCTCCTGCTGCTGCAATTATTATAGTGAAGCTGCAACAAAGCTCTAGTATATTGTTGAACAAAAGATTTTAAATACAGCATAACTACTACTACTGTTACTATTGCTCATGGTTCTAGTGCTACTACTGCTACTACAGCTACTAGTACTGCTGCCACTGATACAACTGCAACTAATAACATTTTACAGCTACTACTAATGTTTCTAAAGCTACTAGTAGTACTGTTACTGCTACTAATACTGCTGCCACTGACACTACTGCTACTACCACTACTACTAATAAGGAGCTGCACTGTGTGTCTCCCTGCTCAGCTCTCAGCTGCCTCTGAGAGTCAGCCTCCATTCTGACAGGAACAGCCCCTCCTGTTCAACCCTGAGAGACACACCAAGAGAGTTGTGTGGGGAGAGGACGTGTCACACTGTATAGCACTGGAGCTCTGAACATTGGGCTCCCTGTGTGTCCCTGTACAGCACTGGAGCTCTGAACACTGGGCTCTCCTGTGTGTCTCCCTATACAGCTCAGCTCTCAGCTGCCTCATCACACTGACAACTACAGCCTCACAGTACAGCCTGGCTTCCTGTGCTGGAAGAGCTCAGAAGAGCACAAACCACAGACTCACTGCAGAGTCTGACCTGAGGCTCCAGTAAAGCTCTGCCTTAAATCAGTTCAAATTATGAACTTTTTTTTTCATAATTCTGTTGCTTTTTCAAATTTGAAACTGACTCCTGCTCTGCGGCTCCTGCTGCTGCAGCTATTATTGTGAAGCTTTAACACAAGAACTTTGCTATATTGAACAGGAGAGTTTAAATACAGCATAACTGCTAATACACACCTACTGCTACTACTGCTGCTACTAATATTTTACTGCTGCTCCTACTGCTACTATTACCTATAATAATAAGGAAGGGGATGTGAGCTGCACTGTGCTGTTAGAGAGTCTCAGTAATGCAGTCAACTCCACACAGAGTGACACTGGGGTCACAGCTGGAGGGGTTGGAACATCTGTTTGGATTGTAGCTGCACAGAGACAGACTCAGGGTCTGAGGGAGTCAACTGGGAGAGCTGCTGTCCAACAGGCTCAGTACAGACGGGACAATCACTGCTGAGCTTTTCTTTCTTTTTCATTTAAATTATTGATCACAGTCACACAGCCAGTTCTTATTCAGTCCACCTTGTCTCTGTATTCCTGTGCTGACCTGAGTGACCTCACTGCCACCTTGAGGACAGGCTTTTCTCACACTGTCCTTGACCAGAACCAGAAGACATAACTGTCTGGAGACACAACAACTCTGTGACTCACTGCAGGACACCAGTCACTGGACACTGCCTGACACAGACAGCAAGGCACACAGGACCATATTCAGGACACCAGTCACTGGACACTTCCTGAAACAGACAGCAAGAATCACAGGACCATATATAGATAATTGATTATCTTGATACTGATTTAAAAATATAATACTTATCTACAATTTTTTTTAGTTCAATATCTGATCTCTTCCTGACCCTGCAGCACCTGCAGCCCTGCTGTCTGTATCTGTATCTGTGTTTCCTCCAGTGAGACACAGAGCTGCTCCTGTCTCTCCTCCCGTCCGCACTGCTGGGAATGTCTTCAGGAGAGGAAACAGTGATGTGGCTCTGATATATTTGGAGAAGACTGAAAGGGCCCTGTCTGATTGGCTGTCCCGCCTGTTTGAGAGGTTCCTGCTGTCAGTTGTTACTGGGGGTCCGGGTTGCGGAGCAGCAGCTCAGTTGCCCTGTGGGTTCAGGGGTGAAGACAGGGGTCTCAGCTGCGCTCTGTCCTGATGACAATGGAGAGCTGCCTGTCCATCTTCTCTCTTGCTGTCCTGGTGCTGCAGAGCTCAGCCAGTAAGTGTTCACTCTTCTCCTGTCCAGCTCTTCAGATAAGGCCCTGATTTTTTTAGTGAATTGGAAACAGAATCAGGGGTGTTTAAAGTTTCTTACAGAGTGGATTGATAGTGTAGGATTGTGATTTTTGTTACTGTATGTCTGTGTGTTTCTGGGTGACACAGCAGAGCAGCAGATGTCAGTTGACAGACAGATGCTCCAGCTGTTCTCTCAGTCTTGAGTTCTGAGGGTTCAGTAGGAGAGAGAAGTAGAGAAAGGGCTAAGACTGAGGACCTCAGGTCCCTCCTGAACTCCTGGCATCTGGACCGAGGAATTAGGCAGAGAGCGTTCAGTGTATTTCTTACTGAATCGGGCACTGCTTTGCTGTACATGAGCAGAACATTTCAAAATCGTTTTCTTTTACAATACCTGACCCATAGCCAGGATTAAAAACATTGAACAGCAAGTAATAAAAATGATTAAAATAATGACGCTGGGAATTTTTAAAGGTCATCTCCGATGTTCTAGAACAGGGGTGGGGAACCTTTTTCTGCCAAGGGCCATTTGGATATTTATAACATCATTCGCGGGCCATACAAAATTATCAATTTAAAAATTAGCCTGCTATATTTGGTCAAACATTTAATTAACTCACCCCTAATGTGATGGCTGGAACTGCTTCTCTTTGGTGAGGCGTGTGATGTTAGCTGGTATTGATGATGTTGCTACTCGCAACTGCTTTTCCAGGTTTGGGTCGGTCAGTCTGGAGTGCAGTCGACTCTTTGTGATGGTAAGTTTTGAAAAAAACTGCTCGCAGAAGTAAGTTGTTCCGAACACAGATGCATATTTCAATGCACCTAGCCTTCAGCTCATCATCGCTTTGCAGCTGAATGATTTTGTGTTGTTGGTTATCAGGCACATCAGCTGGTTCCACATTGAGAGATGTAGCAAAGATGTTCAATTCCATTTGTTTACTTTTCACGTCCTTGAATCTTTCATTAAATGCCTCAATTAGTTTTGCACATTCACCAGCATATTCAAGTGAAGTAGAAGGCTTTTGTCCTTCCAGAGTGGGGAAATGCACCGTGTTATTCCTTTCGAGTTGCACTTTCCACAGTTTTTTTTCGGCTTTTTCATTACTGCTAACGCATCGCCACAAACTAGGCACACAGGTTTGCCTTTGACTTCAACAAAAAATAATAATTTGTCCATTTCTCTTGGAAAGAACGACAATCTGCATAAACTTTTCTTTTCTTTGTAGTCGCCATTTGTAGGATGTCACACCACTTACTGTAAGTTTTAATAACTATCCAGCGTGTGTGTCGCCAGCGACGCAATTATTTTGCTTTGATCGCTGTTCTAATCCTCCATCTTGGATTTGGAACATATCCAACATTCGTATCATCGACTCTTGAGGTCTTTTCTGTGTACTGTAATTTCCTTAATCTTCATCTGAGATTCAGTTTTTGCGAGGATTGTTGATCATAGACGTGTGGGTAAAGGTTGGATTGGAGTAATCGTCTGTGTCGACAAAGAAGTCGACAACATCGTTGTCAATCATCAGAGGCAAGGTCATCAAGGTCGCGAGGAATCATCTCATCGCATCTCGTCTCATCATCACCGGATCGCCGTAGTTTCGCCAGTGTGTTAACACTTTCGCAACGTGTACACTCCCAGCCTGACCAGACCAAATGATTTAGTGGGCCTTATACGGCCCGCAGGCCGGATGTTCCCCACCCCTGTTCTAGAAGATGGGTTAACTATTTATGACTGATTATCTTATATGAGTTTTCATTATTTGTTTTATTTCATATAAAATAGTTTATTTAGATATCTACTTTGCTGTTAACAATTAAGACCTAAAATGTCTTCAAATTCATTTCTGTAGTGCCTCACATACTACTATTAATGGTGTTCGTTGTAGCCTAGAGAAATGTAAGGAAACATTTAATAATTTTTTGGTTTAAGTTGTGACAGCTTTTCTTTTCCTAAAACACTTTTAGGTTTTATTCTCAAAACATTTTTCAAATATGACTGGTGTGCATTATATTTATGATACTGTTATATTTGTGAAAACACAACATGTTTTCTTTGCACAGTAGCATGTAACTGTGTGCATCTGTCTGGTTTAATTTAAGGCTACAGGTTACTGCTTAGCTGGTGTTTGTTGCCTTGTAGGCAAACAGAATTCTTGCACTCTTTGCACATATACCTCTGCTGTTATTTATTTAAAAGACTTGGTTTTGCCTTGTGGTTAGCACTGCTGCCTCTATATTCTGAAGGCTATGTGTTTGATTCCAAACTGCGTCCCATTCTTTGTGGAGTCAGAAAATATTTTCTGTTTTTTATTTTAAATTAATTTAGTAAAATGTCTGGATATTTCTTTTTCTTTTACATTATAGAGTACTTTGTGTTAATGAGGGGCAAACATTCTCAGTTAAATACATCATGGTTCCATGCTGTTACACAATAAAATGTGAAAAAGTCCAAGGTGGATGTAGACTTTCTTTAGGCATTGTATGTGGGTTTCAGATGTTCTTGTATCAGACTGGGTGTTCTTGACTTATGCACTTTCTGTGTGGAGTTTGCATGTTCTTCACATGTCTTACTGTTTTTTTGTTTCTGTGGCTGTTCCAGTTTCCTCCATAAAATCATCCAATTACATTAAGAACATGTACCAGTGCTGCAACCTGTAATCCAAATACAGTCCACACAATTCTGATTGATTATATACATGTACTATGCTAGTTTTGGAGTCTTAAAGTCAATTTGAGGTATAGAATTTAAGGGACTGGTCTGAATTATGTACAGTGTGACTATTAACACCAAACCTGGAGGCATTTATATTCTCACTTTGTCAAAGTTGCACTTCTTATTTCGATGGTGTATCGTTTTAATGGTATATTTTGTTTAAAAGTATAAAATTGTCTTTCATGGGAAAAAAAGAATCTGAATTTGGAATGGAATAAGAAATGCCTACTTCTTTAGAAATTTACATTCTAATTGAAACTAGTAATAACATCATCCCTTTGCAATTTTATGATAAGGTACAAAGGTACATTTGGAATACAGTGGCACTCTTAAAAATCAGAATTTACATTTGTGTACAATTTCACACATTCTTTAGAAATGCACGGTTTCATATTAATGATGTTAGTTTAGTCTATGAAAATACTGACTTCTGTAACACAAACAGCTCTGTAACAGCTCTGTTGCACCTGCAGCCCTGCTGTCTGTATTTGTGTGTTTCCTCCAGTGAGACACAGAGCTGTTCCTGTCTCTGGGAGTGTCTTCAGGGAGAGGAAACAGTGATGTGGCTCTGATATATATGGAGAAGACTGAAAGGGCTCTGTCTGATTGGCCGTCATGCCTGTGTGAGAGGTTCCTGCTGTCAGTCTGAAAAGGCGGAGCTGTGTGTGATTGGCGGGGCGGGGAGCTGTGTTGTTGCTGGGGGTCTGGCGAGCAGAACAGAATGTAATTCTTTTTAATAATTAAGACCTCCTAAACTATAATTAGAAGTAGTAGTACTACTACCCATTGCAGTCACTTCAGTAGTAGTAGTAATAGCAGCAGTGTAGTAGTAGTATCTAGTATAGTAGCTAGAGTCCAAATTCAGTGACCAAAACAATCATAAAGTTTACCTTGGTTTACCTTATTAAATAAAATTTGTGGTAAATGATTAATTGTCAACAGTCCAGGAACAAAGCTTAAAACAATTACAGAAGAAGATGGGGGTATAGACTGAAGAAGGAGTAAAAAAAAACAGGTGAAGAGGGAAGGCGAGAGCTCCTTGTCCAGATTAGACAAAAAGATCAGATTGGAATTAATAGTCAGCAATAATTGTGGTGTCTCACCTGTACCTCTACTTGGAAGAAGACGACGTTGTAGGAAGAGGGGTAAACAGGCAGGCGTTCTGGCTAGATTGAGACAGCACAGCAATCGTGGCTTGCTCCCAAGTATAATTCTTGCTACTGGACAATAAGATGGATGAACTGAGAGCAAGGCTTGCTTTCCAATGGGACATCAAGAACTGCAATATGCTGGCACTTACATATGCTGACTTACATTATTAGTCATATTATCACAGCTCCAACACACGGAACATGTGTAGTGGTATATGCACAATTACAGACTACAAAGCGCAACCCAGCTATATCAAACAATAGTCTGCCTCTCTTCCTGATGAGCTAAATTCATTCTATGCTCAGTTTGAGGTCAGTAATGCAGATCCAGCCAGGAGGATTCCAGAAATCCAGGGCGAACACCCACTGATCATACCTAGAGCGGATGTGTGTAAAGTTTTTAAAAAGACCAATCCACTCAAGGCTCCTGATGCTATCCCTGGCCGTGTTCTGAAGGCATGTGCAGACAGCTGGCAGGTGTCTTCTTGGACATATTCAGTCTCTCTCTAGCTCAGTCTATAGTTCTTTCCTGCTTTAAGAAAACCACCATTGTCCCTAAAAAACCAAGAGTCAGTAGCCTGAATGACTATTGCCCCATTGCAGTCACATCAGTTATCATGAAGTGCTTCGAGCGGTTGGTCAAAGCATATTTCACCTCATCACTGCCTGACACCCTAGACCCACTGCAATTTGCGTATCGCCAGAGCAGGTCAACAGAAGATGCTATTGCCACTGCCCTCCATACTGCCCTCTCACAACTGGATAAGAAAGGAACATATGTGAGAATGCTGTTTGCTGATTACAGCTCAGCATTCAATACCATAGTGCACTCAAAGCTTTTCATCCAGGTCCAGGACCTGGGACTGAACATCTCCCTCTGTAATTGGATCCTGGACTTCTTGATGGAATGTCCAAATGTGGTGAGGGTGGGCACCAACATATCCTATACCCTGTCTCTAAACAATGGAGCCCCTCAAGGCTATGTGCTTAGCCCTCTCCTCTACTCCTTATTTACCCATGATTATGTCGCTAGGCATAACTCAAACTCCATCATCAAGTTTGCGGATGATACAACAGTCATCGGCCTGATCACAGATGGTGAAGAGTCTGCGTACAGGGAGGAGGTTGAAACCCTGGCAGCATGGTGCCAGGAGAACAAACTATCTCTGAACATTAGTAAGACTAAGGAGATGATAGTGGATTATAGGAAGCACCAGATCACATACTGTACCTATTTATTTCACAGCTTCTACCTCCAGGCAATACAACTGCTAAAGAGCCAGTTCCTTCAGCAAATCACCGTAATGGCTACATGGTGTAGCTGCAATGGTTGTTAATAAGACAAAATTAAGTGTTGCTGTGCTTTCCCAAATAAGGCTCCATCTCTCTCTTTATCTCTGTGGTGCAGCCACAGAGAAGCTATTCATGCAGGCTGATTTAAAGATGTTTTCTTTTGATAAGGGACAGCTCCCAAAGGGGGATGCACTTAGCTAAGCCTGGCTATCATGATCAATGGTCATCCATTGGCGCCTATCTGTCTAGGGAGTGCCAGATGGACATCTGGACTGCATTCCTAGGTGTCAGGAGTAAGTGACCCATATCTCACCTTGATCAACCAATCAGGGACTGGTAGGGCTGAGTAACCCAGGTGGGACTCTGATGCCCAGGAAACTTTCAGCCAATGAACGAGCTGAAGTTCCTCCAGGTAAAAACAGGCAACACAGGAGAACTATTCGTAGGACTATTCTAAGGAGAATTCCAGGGGTGTGAGACAATTCCAGGGCAGGACGGCCCAGAAGCAGAAGGCTCCCAAGGGCAGGACATTCTCGTAGTGCGCCTCCTGACCATCCTGAGACTCAGCCCGGACCACCACGGAACGGCCAGTGTGTCTGAGTGCCAGAACTTTCAACTGTTCTAAGAGTCTAGAGCGGAGGTTGCCAGAGAGTAACCAGAGGATCCACCCGAGGTTAGCATCAGCAGCAAGCCTCATGAGCAGGTCGGAACTGTGGACAGCTGAATCACTATTCAGAACTAGCGCTTCATCAGGAACGAACCGGTCCTCTTCCTGACCTGCTGGGACCCACAGTCATCTTTTCTCCTGAGCACAACTTTGCTAGTTAAAGCCAACACTAACTAGCCGGTCTTCAGAGAGCATCAGCAGCGCACCGTCGCAAGCCGCACAGCACAGCCTGGCACCTAGCCAGACAGCGTGGATTGGACAGCAACAAGCCTGCAACTGTTTCTTTGAGTCCGCAGGAGATCTGAATCCCCAGAGATTGGATGAGTATTCAACTTCAATGCATTACAGCTAGAGAATTCAATTGTTATCCCAACCAGTTGATATCACTTTAATTCCTAAGAGTTATGTACTTGTTTTGAGCATCCAATGTAGAAGTTATAACCAAGTGCATTTACGAAATGGTCTAAATGAATGATATACTGAACGTATGTCCTCTTGATATATGTAACTCTTCGTAACTGACTGAATATATATCTTTTGTATTCTGATAACCCTCTCGATAAGATCTGTTAGTTTTACATGCATATTCTATGTATTAATAAATGTATCCTCGTGTATTAGTACCTGTGTGTGTGCGTTGTTTGAGTTATATCGCATGGTTGGATTCTAAGGCCATTAAAAGAATCAATTATGTGATTTACTGCTACAATTATTAATTGTCCCAGTAAATGCCCAAACCCTACAGAACTGGTGCCTCGTGAGAGCACACTACAGTACTCTGGGTGAGAGATTGTGTGATTGTGTCCTGTGAGTGTGCTTGTGTTATAGTACTCTGTGTGTGAGGTGGTACCCTGTGTGTGTGTTTGTGTCCTGTGTGTGAGATTGTGTGATTGTGTCCTGTGGGTGTGCTAGTGTTATAGTACTTTGTGTATGACGTGGTACCCTGTGTGTGTGATTGTGTCCTGTGTGAGATTGTGTGACTTGAGTCTTGTGTGTGTGAGGTTGTATGATTGTCCTGTCAGTGTGTGTAATAGTACCCTGTGTGTGTGCTGGTGTTATAGTACTCTGTGTGATTGTGTCCTGTGTGTTGAGATTGTGTGATTGTGTTGTGTGTGCATTACATTGTGCCTTGTGTGTGAGAGATTGTGTGACTGAGTCTTATGTGTGTGAGGTTGTATGATTGCGCCCTGTGTGTGTTTGCTTGATTGTGCCCTGTATGAGAGACTGTGCCCTGCCTATGTGCATGTGTAAGAGTATTAAATGTGCATGTAACAGTACCCTGTGTGTGCATGTGTCTGTGTGATTCTGCTATGTGTGTGTGTTTCTTAGATTGTGCCCTCTGTGTGTGATTGTGCCTTGTGTGCGCCTATTCCCTGTGTGCATGTGTCTGGAATTGTGCTGTCTGTCTGTGTTTGGATTGTGTCCTGTGAGTGCTTGTGGGATTGTGCCCTGTCTGTGTGTGTGATTCTATACAATGTCTATAGATATGTCTGTTTGTAATATTTAATATGCACTCTGTGTACATGTGTGATCCTATTACAGTGTTTGTAGGTGTTCATGAGTGCATATACATGTGTCTGATTGCAATGTATCCTGTGTGTGTGTCTGTGTGTGAAGTGTAATGGGGAGAGATGGAACAGAAAATGTAATATTAAGTACTTTATGTAAGTAACACACACACAACAAACACAGTGTCACAGTATCCCAACTCATTTTACTGTAGTTTGATTAAAAACAAAATCAGAAGCAGAAGCTGCAGGTAAAGAGAGTGCCAGCAGAGGGCGCTGACCCCAGGACTCAGCAGAACTATCAGACTCCACTGTTCTCCTGCGCCCAGGTCCTGTAGCTGGAGACCCGGGTGTAGACCCTAGGGGAGTTGTGCCAAGCGCAACCTCTTCCAGAGCTCACAGTCCCAGCCAAGGCCCGTAACTGGCTCAGTTCAGCCCCTAAGAGCCCCAGTCCTTCAGTGCTCTAGTGTCTCCAGTCAGGGGTTAAAGGTCACTGTGACTCTGGGCTCATGAAGACAGTAACTGGCTCAGTTCAGCCCCTGAGAACCCCAGTCCCCAGTGAGAGTGAGATAAGAATTATTGATTCCCTGAGGAGAGGGATTCACATCAGAAAAAATAATGCTACTGACAGGATAAAGGTCCTCTTGATATGAGCTTGTATTATCAGTCCACCTGGAGTCCTGATTTCTGTATCTGAGCTCTATTAACACAAACCACAGCAGGTGTGTTACGGGAGCCAGATTGGTCTCCCATGTAGAGGTCGGTTACACCTGATGGTTTTTCTGGAGAAAACACTAGACGGACTTCAGGGAAAGACACACTAGGTTTATTTGTGAGGACAGTTTGTGATCCAGTTCACAGGGGAACAGCCAAAGGCAACCGAGCCCAGGCAGATCCAGGTTGGTAGTCAGGGAACAGTCCATAATCCATAACAAGGTAATCCATCCGAGACGAGCACATGATAAAACCCCCAGAAGAGGGAAAACAAGACGAGGAACAGTCACGGAACAGGAACAGGACTGGAATCGCTGGGTCCCGTGCTCAGAGGACAGGACATCTGGGGATAAGGCCTATGTCCTCAGGCTCCTCCAGGTGGTGTCCCACCTGGAGTCCTGATCCCTGAGCTCCACTAACACACAACAGCTACCACTCTCCTCCCTCATGCCCCAACCTGTGGCTATTTCATCACTTACTTTTAGTGTCTAGGATCAGAATTAAAAACAGCAGCTGCAGGAGAAGCACCTTCAGTCTCTGATTCTCTCAAAGGACACAAGACTGTCTCTCCTTCACAGTGCTGGGCACTAGAATAGAGGACTGACCCTCCTCAACTACTGCTGGGCAAAGAGCACTGACCTTCCTCAACTACTGCTGGACACAGAGCACTGACCCTCCCCCAACTACTGCTGGACACAGTGCACTGACCCTCCCCAGCTACTGCTTGGCACAGAGCACTGACCCTCCCCAGCAACTGCTTGGCACAGAGCAGTGACCCTCCCCAACTACTGCTGGACACAGAGCACTGACCCTCCCCAAATAATGCCGGGCACAGAGCACTGACCTTCCTCAACTACTGCTGGAGACAGAACACTGACCCTCCCCAACTACTGCTGGACACAGAGCACTGACCCTCCCCAACTACTGCTGGGCACAGAGCACTGACCTTCCTCAACTACTGCTGGACACAGAGCACTGACCCTCCCCCAACTGCAGCTGAACACAGAGCACTGACCCTCCCCAACTACTGTTGGGCACAGAGCACTGACCTTCCTCAACTACTGCTGGACACAGAGCACTGACCCTCCCCCAACTGCAGCTGAACACAGAGCACTGACCCTCCCCAACTACTGTTGGGCACAGAGCACTGACCTTCCTCAACTACTGCTGGACACAGAGCACTGACCCTCCCCAACTACTGCTGGACACAGAGCACTGACCCTCCCCAGCTACTGCTTGGCACAGAGCACTGACCCTCCCCAACTACCGCTGGACACAGAGCACTGACCCTCCTAACTACTGCTGGACACAGAGCACTGACCCTCCCCAGCTACTGCTTGGCACAGAGCACTGACCCTCCCCAACTACTGATGGGCACAGAGAACTGACCCTCCCCAACTACTGCTGGACACAGAAGACGGACCCTCTCCATTTACTACTGGACACAGAGCACTGACCCTCCTAACTACTGCTGGACACAGAGCACTGACCCTCTTAACTACTGCTGGACACAGAGCACTGACCCACCCCCAGCTACTGCTGAACACAGAGCACTGACCCTCCCCAACTACTGCTGAACACAGAGCACTGACCCTCCTTACTACTGCTGGACACAGAGCACTGACCTTCTCCAGCTACTACTGGACACAGAGCACTGGCCCTCCTACTTACTGCTGGACACAGAGCACTGACCCTCCCCAACTACTGCTGGACACAGAGGACTGACCTTCTCCAGCTACTATTGGACACTGACCCATAGGACTGGGCCTTCACTTTCTATAGGCCTGGCTGCCACACAGTTTTGCAGAAAGACTCACCCCACTCACAGTGGGATTGCAGGTGCTCTGTGATCTAGAGCTCAGACTGCAAGCTTGCTGGAGCTCCCACCCACAGGCACGGTAGGGCTGTCATGAAAGAATGACTCTGGAGGGGCCCCAGAGAGAGACAGGGCCCCCCGCACCTCGTGCTCCAGTCGCACTCCAACCCGCTCCTGCCTGGAAGATCGGGGCAGGCTTTATAGCTGGAGCCATGGGGGTGATCCCGGCGAAGAGCCTTTTCACTTCATTGAGCCCAAGTCTCCGATTTTTCAATCCATTAGGTACTAGATCAGATATATAAGATCATTTATTGGCCATGAGACACACAGACAGGGAGAGAAGCTGGGGGTCAGAGCCCAGGGTTAGCCATTTACACGGCGCCCCTGGAGCAGCTGGGGTTAATGGCCTTGCTCAGGGTCCCAACGGAGTAGGATTCCTCTGCCGGCTGTGGGATTTCAACCGGCAACCTTCCAGACACAGGCGCAGATCCTGAGCCACAGAGCCAGCGCTCTGCCTGATGCCCAGTGGGGCCAGATGGGCTAAATGGCTCCCTGGTGTCTGCAAGCTGTCTGATTGTCTTACTCTCGTGATTGAGGCCAGTCTGGTGTCTCCCTCACTGACCAGCTGGCCCAGTTTCTTACTCAGTTGTAAAGTGTTTCCTGTGGGGCTGTAGAAGAGTGGGAGTACAGGAGTATTGCAGTATTGGAGAGCAGGAGTATGGCAGTATTGAAGTATAGAGTGTGGGAGAACAGAAGCATGAGATTATAGGAACATGGGATTATAGGAGTATGGGAATACTGGAGTCTAGGATTCAAAGAGAATAGGAATGTTAGAGTACAGGAGCAAAGGTGTCCGGGACAATGATGAGGTTAATTAGAGTAAAAAGTAAACCCACAGAAGCTCAGCAGGTGTGAGCCTGGTCAGTACCTGGATAGGAGACCTCCTGGGAAAAACTAAGGTTGCTGCTGGAAGAGGTGTTAGTGGGACGAGCAGAGGGCGCTCACCCTACGGTCTATGTGGGTCCTAATGCCCCAGTACAGTGACGGGGACACTATACTGTAAACAGGTGCCATCCTTCGGATGAGACATAAAAGGATGAGAGGTCCTGACTCTCTGTGGTCATTAAAAATCCCAGGCTGTTTCTTGAAAAGAGTAGGGGTGTTACCCCGGCATCCTGGCCAAATTTCCCATTGACTCTTACCAGTCATGGCCTCCTAACAATCCCCCTCTATGAATGGGCTTCATTACTCTGCTCTCCTCCCCACTGATAGCTGATGTGTTGAGAGTGTACTGATGCACTATGGCTGCTGTCGTATCATCCAGGTGGGGCTGCACACTGGTGGTGGAGGAGAGTCCCCATTACCTGTAAAGCACTTTGAGTGTCCAGAAAAACCCTATATAAATGCAAGCAATTATTAATTATTATTAATTCTAAAGAATTATAGGAGTATAGAAGTAATGGAGAATTGGAGGACAGGCATATGGGAGTATAGGTGTAGGGGAGTGTGGAAGTACACAATTATAGGAGTTTGGGAATATAGGAGTACTGGAGAATGAGAGTATGAGAGTATGGGATTAAAGCAGTATGGGAGTCTGATAGTATGGGAAAGCACACCCCTTTTTCATCCCTGAAGAAGAGTGGATCTCCCTGTCCGGTAATGAATGGGAGTCCTTTCTGTGTGCCCTGGTACCTCAGGGGGACCAGAACTACCACCCCATGGTGGTGGGAGGGGTCCAGGTGGCAGAAGTGCAGGTTGATGATGTAATTCTCAGCCTCAGCTCTGAGAAGTCCATAATCAGTGAAGGTCTGTTCGAGGACCTGTCGCGAAGCCGTCAGGTGACCCTGGTGATGCAATCACAGGTTCTGTGGTGGGCACCCCCACCTCATAGGTCCATTTGGAGCAAAGGAAGCTGTGCAGCTTCCATCTCCATCGGAAAAAGGAAGTTTGCTCACTACTTCCAGGTAGCACCTCAGCCACGGCTGGTCCTGACAGTGCTGTGGATCGCCTCGACACAGCCCCTTGAAGTTGTGGAACCCGGTCCTCCTACCGGCATAGTCCTGCAGGACGCTCCCGGATTGTTGTTAACAAATTGCAGAACATATACTCAGCGAGTGTATGTGCGGCTGGACCCAAGTGATGTGTTTCGGAAGCACATCAACATGAACAGTAGGGTGTCCTATCATGGCAGGCAGTGGGCTAAGGATGCTGTATGGCATGCCCAGCTAGACACTATACACATGCTCCGCCAGCTGAGGAAGGCAACAGTCAGCCAGGAGGAGATGACAGGCCTCAGCCGCCCCAAAAGGTTCTTGGGGGGTCTGATTGCTGCGGCCTCCGCTGTGGGTTCGCTATTTTCAGCTGGTCTGTTTGCTGCTAACACTGTCACCCTGACCACCCTGAGAAGGCAGGTGTCTGGGTTACGTAAGGAAATGCCAGAAATTTATGAAAGACTGTATCAACAGCAGCAGCGGCTGGAAAGCCTAGGGAAAACTTTACAGGGCACAATTTTAGCAGTAAACCTTCATGCAGCAGTGTTAAATAACACCCTCCACACTGTGGGCAGGATTGTCGACGTGTTACAGTGGGACTACGCTTATGTGCAACAGGTCAGAATGCTGATGCAGGATCTGCTTAGGGAGCTTAGTGCCACGGCAACTAGCCTAGCCATGGGACAGATTCCAACCTACTTGGTTCCACTGTCCTTAGTAGAAGAAGTACTGAAGACAACCACTTCCGAGATGGTGCAGCCATTGCAAGTACATCTTGCATACAGTCTAGGCAGTGCCATTCCCATACATGTCAACCCCGAAGCCAAGGAAATAGGTTTCCTGTTGAACCTTCCCATCGTGAGTAGCAAGGATATCTATAGACTCAAGTCTATATCAAACGTTGGCTTCTGGAGGGGGAACATGCATGTGAAGTTGACCACCCCACCGCTCGTAGCTTACCAGGAGGATGATCCAAATTTGTATCTTGTTCCAAACCTGGAACTGTGTATATCAACCAAGGATATCCACTGGGTATGCCCGAGTAAGCCATTCCTTAGGGACACAACTCAGAGGTTGTGTGGTATCAGAAAGGGGGCTGCCACTGAAAAGTGTAAAGCCACAGTGACGAGCAAAAGTGAGGTTAATGAACCCCAGGTTGAGCAGGTGGGAAAGAAATGGCTGGTCAGCACACCACAGTTAACGGTTACAATAACATATGACAGGCATGATACAGCTACTGAAGTGCAGCTACCCAACCAAACAGTTTATCTACAAGTTCCTGAAGGAGCTATAGTGCATCTCAACGATTTAGCACTGTATCACCTGGAGTCAGAACTGTATGAAACGGAACTCGAGATTGTGGACGCTTTCAGAGGACACAGCGTTGACTTGGATGAGAGAATCCAAGAGACAGTAAGTCTTGAGGGTGTACAGGTAGTCGAATTTGTTCTTAACGACACAAACTTAAAAACTACACTGGTAGGTCCCAAGCACAGTCGTTGTGGATCCTCTGGGGCGCTAGGAACAATAAACGTGGTCATCTTGACACTGCTGCTGGGTAGCTGGATCATGGCTGGGGTAATGTGTTGGATGCTGTTCTCTCGTATCAAAGCCTTGCGGGGTAGTTTGAATGAGACAAAGGGAGCAATGCTTTATCACCGAAATCAGGTAACCACTCCCAAACGTCTGCCTGCTGCAGATCTATCCGATACTGATAGTGAACTGCCGGAAGTTTAAGGTCTAGGGCTAATGATGATGCCCAATGCCTCATTCCTAGGTACCTTATAACTGAGAGCAGGTATACGCAATGTTCTTTCCAACACTATTTCCTGTACAAATTCTCGAGAGGTAATGTGAATATTGGGTGGTAGAATCCACCGTGGTACAACAAACATCACTTAACTCTGTTTTTGTTTTGAAGGCAACAACGCCTCAGGACCTCGTGACCTTCAAAAAGGGGGGATATGTAGCGGCAATGCTTGTTAATAAGACAGAATTAAGCGTTGGTATGCTCCTAAAGGAGGCCCCATCTCACCCTCCATCTCTGTGGTGCAACCACAGAGAAAGAATTCATGCAGGCTGATTTAAGATGTTTTCTTTTGATAAGAAGCAAGCTCCCAGACGGGGATGCAATTAGCTAAGCCTGGCTATCATGATCAATGATCATCCATTGGCGCCTATCTAGGGAGTGCCGAATGGACATCTGGACTGCATTCCTAAGTGTCAAGAGTAAGTGACTTATATCTCACCTTGACCAACCAATCAGGGACTGGCAGGGCGTGGTAATACCACGTTGGTCTCCAATGCCCGCCAAACTCTCAACCAATCAGCACACATCTGGGTCTTGATCAAAAAGGGAGCGCAAGCTCAGTTCTGAGCTCTCCTTGGCCATTTTCGCGCATCCTCAGAGACAATCACGTGACAACTGCTGTTGTCTGCAAAAGGACTTGGACTTTGTTCAAAGCGCGAGGCCGAGGATCCCGTACGTACTCAGAATTCTACCAACGTGAATGCTCCGCTTGATCAACGGCAGCCTACAGTTGGACCCTCGTCGACAACCTGAATAGCTTATTCAGAAGCAGCGCTGGACCGGGAACGAACCAGTTTCTTCCCAGGCAAAAGAGTGACTTGTGAGGACTCGCGGTCACACTCTGTGCATAGAGACTTTCTACTAGCCAGCCGGACTGCTGGTGGATCCCCTCAGAGCAACGACTGCCCTGTGCGCCACAGTCAGATTCCTCCGCCCGTCCTACTCCGAGCTGCACCTCGACTGGTTGGCCGGTAGCCAGAGGACGCCGACACAACGCCCATTGGACAACCTCTGGAACAGAGGCTGCAACAGAGCCTGTCAGCTGGCTTGGTGTTCGTGCCGGGAAATTCCAAATCCAAACACAGTGGATAAGTAAACCCCATGTTCTTCATTGCGTCTTGAGAATTTAATTGTACCTCAACACAAGTTGTTATCAATTTAATTCATGAGTAATGTATTTACTTCCGAGTTTAGAGTAACAGTGGGTAATAACACTGATTAGCGATTTGGTAACCGAACGATATATATTGACATATATTCTCTGTTGTGTATCTCTTTGTGTTTGCATCTCTTCGAGATTATATACCTTGTATATTGATAACCCTCACAGTAAGGTCTGCTGCTCGTATCCAGGCAGACTAGTATATGTTTGGTGCACAGTTTATATTAATAAATGTATCTCGTGTATTGAACCCGTGTGTGTGCGTTGTTAGTTGTTCTGACGATTGATTTTCTAAAAGCCCCAACGAACAACCTCGTGATTACTGCTACAATTGATAATTGTCTCAGTAAACCCATCAAACCACTACAGGCTCCTTATCCAGGAGGCAGGCTCAGTGTTTTTCACGAGCATCAATGCACAGTTTTTGTGCAGGTTCATCTGAAAAGAAAAGACATCTCATGTCTCCCTCTGTCATCTGTGAGCTTCAGCAGTTGTCTTTGTGATGACCTTGCCGTTGTAATCACACACCACCTCTCCCTTCTGGAAACACCTGGAAGTCACAAACTTCTTCCCCTTCACAGGATCGTCAGTGATGCTCAGGCCTTCCCAGATTTGATACTTTATCAACTTTTTAATTTGCATGCCATTTGGTGGCAGTCCTGTGTTGGGCTTCCACTTCTCAAGCACTTCAGACGCTGTTGATACATTGGCTGACCAGTCCATCTTCTCCGTCTCCTTTCACAGCTGCTGACCTGGGCATTACAGCGCAGTTTAGTGAAGTAAAGATGAAATGGCTGATAAAACACAAATAAAATGCAATTAAGGTACATTCCAGATTTTCTTAAATACTGTACATGATTGGAGCTATGCAGGTGGAGGTCTTTTGTTCGGTATTAACATGGATTTTAATTGGCTTCTATGAAAATTGGCCATGGTGTGAGTGAGTCCTGTGATGGACTGGTGTCACATTATGGGTGATACAGTACTTTGCATCCACTGCTTGCCAGGATGGTTCCAGTTCTACCACAACCCTGAATTGAGTGGATGGGTATATCAATGTAGCCATCAACTTGCATGTTCCTCTTCTTCACTCAATGCAAAGGAAGCCAGCTGTTGTTTGAGGTTTTGTGCTCTTTAATAGGAATTATGAACATTTTTGTGCCCACTTGTTGAAACAACACTTTCTTTGCACCCATTCCTCAACCTGTAATAATGAGAAAATAAAAATGAATACACCAAACTGTAAAAATCCCATATATGTAATTTCTTACTTTTGTTGTATGAAAGTATTCTTACTGTCATGTTCTTTACCACCCCGGGATGCTACAGGTGCTTCAGCTGGAGAAAGGCCTGCAGGTAATACAGTACAAGAAGCTGCTCAGGCAAGGTGATGTCTTGCCCAGTCTGTGCAACACATCTCTCTTTGCAACCATCAACACCTTCCAGCAATCCTTCGTACTTGGTTCTGGACTCTGCAACTGTCTATATCTGTGGGAGAAATTAATACTCATCAACTTTTTTTGTATTCAAATTAAAAGTACAACTGAAAGAAGTTTTAAAATGAAAATGACCTATTTTTAGTAATCTCTTGGCAACATTCTTACTGTTCTTCTTCTGAATATCCTTTAGGATACTTTGGAAGTTGATGATGAGGTTAGCCAGGCTGGGATCCTCTACTTTCACACTGATATCATTTAGGATGTAGCCCGGAAAATGGTTTATGTTCTTAATATAATTAGCAATGATTTGGTGAGACAGTCCAGTGGTCTTCATTTGGTTACAATAATTGTTGTTTTGGATAGGCCCTTTACAAAGTTTAAGGAAGATGCAGATGGATCCATAAAAACAGGAATCTGGAAACATTTTCTACCTGACAAATGTAGAGTCACTATGTTTATGGCTGAGATTTCACATGGGTGAATTTTAAGCTAAGGAGTAAAAACATGTGCTATGGAAAGATCACTGCTCAATTTTAAATGCCTTTAAAAAATAAATACCTCCTGAGAGCAATCTGCCACTTCAAGATCCTTGGTAAGGTCCTGTTTAAACCCAGCCAGGTGAGGAGCATCCAGGGAGTGCGTTCTGTCCAGTCCAGCCTGGGTCACCGTCTTCCTGAGAGCCTGCTGATGGCTTTTAAGAACTGGGGGACAGTAGGAATACAAAATACACATTTAACATTTTTACTTCTAAGACAAACTAGAATACAAGTATAAAACAAAAGATACATTTGGAAAAAATAGAAAGTTCTCCAGAACTCACATCTTCCCCTTCCTCTTCCACTTCAGTCTCTGGCATCTCTTCCTCCTGGACAGCAGCCTCTTGCTCAGGGCATCTGGACCACTGGTATATCATTTTAACATACCCTTACATAAAGGTAAAGGTTAGAAATGAAACAGAAGAACCCTTATAAATTATAAATATCTTACCTTGCTGATGTGTCTTCAGGATTCCACATAAAACAGTCCATGGACTCCCCCAGTCTCACATTCTCACCACACATGAGCCCTATGCTCTTGCAATCCCCGACCTGCCCATTCCTCAGGTGATTCAACAAGTCCTTCCTGGCCTGGAGAAGGAACTTGCTGATCTCCTCTGCTGAGGCTCATTTCATACACACCCTCTTTAGGTGAAGAGGAAACTGGTCAAATGTCTTCAGGCAGGTCTTGCACACCAGAGGACTCCTCATGGGTCTCTCTTGAAAATAAATAACTTTTGTGTAAAGGAACAAGTCAAGACTGTTTCAGTTTCTTAACCGAGCCTTAATTTTCTCTCCAATAGCTTCACCATATTGTTTATTGTATTTTTATCAGAATTATACCTTGCTCTAAAATAATGACTTTATAAAACAACTTAACTCTTACTTGGTCTTGTTCGCAGTCTTTCCAGTAGAAGTCGTTGTAGAATTTAAAAACTGCTGTGATAATTTGATCTGCCCGAGTGTCCTTCCCTAACCCAGTATTGATAGCTTGTGTACTGTAGGGTCCAAAGGTGGTGTTCTGCAATTTCCTCCCATAATGTTTCTTTGATCAGTTGGAAGCAAGTGTGAAAGCTTCCTCCCAGTGGGGAAGCTCAAGATCCTCTAGTTGTATGACAGATTTTGCTCTTCGAGGATCTGCAGTGTGGTGTGAAGCCAATTTTTGGCATTGCTTACCAGCTTCAAATATGTGAGTTTGGGTGGCTTGGCAGGTTTTATGAGTTCCTCGGTCTTCCGTCGTAGGCTGGCAGGTGCTCGGTTCTCCCGTCCAATAGAACTGCTGTGTTTTGTAAATGGTGGACTGTTTGGATCATTTTGTAGATGATCCTGGTTCCTTGTTGGAAGGTATCCTGTCTGTTTGACATGTTTGTTGTGTAGGCAGTGTGGAGGGTGACCGTATGGTTGCGTGCGTTGTCAACTCTGGATTGATCCATACTTACCATTTAAATGCCTAAAGCTTCGTTGACACCGTTAGGTTTCCACTGTTAGTGTGTTGTAGTTCCTCCTAGGGGGCTAGTTTGTATCCTATGGTCTGTGTTCCTTCTGTACGTTTCTGTATGAGTAGGTGCAGTTTCAGTTGGTAAATGGGTTTCTGCTTTCCCTGGTGGGGATTATGCATGGACCATTAACACCTCAATAGGCAATCAGGGTCTTTTGTTTTCCTCCCTAGTAGGACTGTGGAAGCTGTGCGAGTTTCCATAGCTGATTGGTTTCAGTTACTCTTCTGTTTGTTGCGTGTTAGTATGGTGAAGAGTTCCAGTCCCTGTAGGATCTGGCTAGTTAGGAGAGGGGAACAAAGCTCCTTCTCCCAGATTTTATCCGAGAGGGGACCATCTGGGACAAGGAGAGCACTCTCCTTCCAACGACTAAAACCCTCCCGGTTTTTCTGATGTTCAGGTCTTGTGTAAAGATAGTATTAAGTCTTTTGATCCACTCCCTTTCCTTTTTCTTTCTTTCTATCTCTGTCCAGTTGGGGTTGCTTTCCAGTCCCGTGGTTCCTGATGTACCTGTGTTGTGTCAGCTGGGTTCGGATGGAGTTACCCGTTCCCCCCACATAGGTCACCCCGCACTTTTTGCACTGGATGCTGTAGATGGCGTTATTGATGTTTTCTGAGAGTGCCCTTTGCAACTGGAAGATTTCTTTAGTTTCTTTGTTTTGGATCATTGTTTTCTGTTATGAAATGTTTGGCTCTTGGTGTATATGATCTGTTTTGTACAGGTTTTAGCCTTCTTTGGACTAATTAATGCTGAAGGTTTTTGTTTTTTTCTGTGTGCAGATTTTGTGCTCCCTTAGTATGTTTGTGTTTTCTAATATCATGGTTTTTGGTTGGTTTTTATGCCGAGTTGAGAATATGATGTGTTGAGGGGTATTTTTCTGTCATCTGGAGTTTTTCTATTTAGAAATGTTTGTGCCACATTTTTGAGGAAACTTTGTGTGTATCTTCTCTGGCATAAAGCTTGGAAGAGTGTGTATTTGGCTTCCTCAAAGTCTTGTTGTTGTGTACAGATTTTGTGGAAGTGTAGGAGTTGTGATTTTACCAGTCCTTTTAAAGTATGTTTTGGGTGGAAGCTATCCTTGTGCAGTAACCCGTGTGAATGTGTCTTTGAAAAATACCTTGATGTCCAGTTTGTCTGTGTTGTTGAAGGAAGAAACCTTGTATGTGGTGGTGTCTAGGAAGTCTATCAGGCTACCATGCTTGGTGTATTTGAGTTTAATGGACCTGTGGTGTGTGTTGAGGGTGTTAATGATTTCTTGTAAGGCTTGATATGTGCTGCCTATATGTTTATTTTTTATATCTTTGCCCTGGGATGGACTGGTGTCCTTTCCAGGGTGTAGCCTGCCATGTGTCTATTTCTTGCCACGTTTTAAAGTGGAGTTACAATCTTACTATTTTTACACTTTTAAATTGACATTTACAAATGTATATTGAAGCAGCTACCCACCTGAACTAAACTAT
Source organism: Atractosteus spatula (assembly GCF_055471065.1). Lineage (NCBI taxonomy): Eukaryota > Metazoa > Chordata > Actinopteri > Semionotiformes > Lepisosteidae > Atractosteus > Atractosteus spatula. The sequence goes on along the minus strand of NW_028296703.1, from coordinate 51,475 downwards.
GTCAGCATGTGTAGTCTGCAAAGGAACAAGTAATAGGTTTATTCCATACTGAAAAGAGAAGAGAGAAAACTCAATGTTTCGGCTGTGAAGCCTTCTTCAGGTGTGAGAAAGACAGGGCAGTTTACAAAGATTAAATAGCACAGAAGAACAAAAGCTGGGAGAGGGGAGTAGGCAGGAGCAGCAGAGAGGCCACACAGGAAGTGCAAAATGGAGAGAGGTGAAGAAAGGTGTGAAGTCAAAACCTGCAAGAGAATAAAGAAGATTACATTAAAATAAGTCAGTCATTGAGAGATCCTGGCTATTTGAGGTGAAAAGAAAAACTATGGCCTTGGAGAAATCTTTAACCTTCCCAGCCCTAATATGTTCTCTGAAGCATTCTCCTAGTCTCCTTTCGGTTTCCCAAATGTAGATAGCTGGGCATTTTTTGCAAGAGATACAGTAAATGAGATACAGGATGTTGTCAGGGTTATCTGGAATTGTCCTGTGATGCCCTGAATGTCGTTAGATATGTATTTGCCAGTGATGCAGCGAGTGCTATTGCAGGGGAAGGTGCTGAGTGTGAGGGAGCTGTGAACAAGAAGCTTATGTGGTGGTCAGCGATAAGAGATGATTGGGCGGTCGGAAAAAAGAGTACCAATGGAGGGATCGTCCTGTAAAATGTAGTCATTGTTAATGATGGTCCTGGGGATAGAAATTGGGTTAGGGTGGTAGGGAAGCACCGAGGGAATGCAGTTGTGAGACTGGGAGTTCCTGATTGAGTTGATGATCCGAGGGCTGTTTTTGGCCCGGGAGTAGAATAAAGCGACACCTTTCATCAAACATTTTGACAGGTACCACGCCCCCTTTTTCAGCCAATGGGAGGCCGCCATGGGCAGATGTCCTGCCTCCTTATCGGCCAATGGTGCAATGTTATGGGCGGATGTCCCGCCCCCTCGAGAGCCAATGGTGTGTCATAATGAGTGTTGTTGTCCCGCCTTCCACCCCTAGCAGCCCCAGGCCTCAGGGTCCAAATGCCCACCACCGCATCCCCTTCGATTTATAAATAAGTGTGTGAAAGAGCGTATTAGCAACGAGGGATGGAAGGTGATCATGTCTGCTGCAGGTTTGAATGCAATCTATTATAACCCTAGGGAATCGGCGGTGTGGGAAGTCTGGTGAGTGCCGCGAGTTTCTGGGATGTGAGCGCACGCACGCACGCACACACGCACACTGACTGACTGACTGACTGAGTAAAGTGTCACAGAAAGAACTCGCAGGACAAATAGCATGTGAAATGTGAACCACTTTATTTCATCAGTAGGTTTTAAATTACAGAAACATCCCAGTATACACTTTTAAACTTTTCACACACATTACAGACTACTGCTTGCAATCGCCAATTAAATGTTGGTGCAGAAAATTAGTTGTAGCTATCGCCCCAACATTGTTCAGAAACTCAGCAGCATCTGAAAAAGCATTCATAACGCCCTTTCTCTCGCCATTTCTATAGCCGTGAACACCGAACTGGGCGACCCTAACAGAGCAAATAAATTAGCCTGAGTGATCAGAGGGACGGTGTTACCACAGGTTCTATGTAAAATACGTTGTAGTTTTGGAATACACACCGCTGAATCCGCCAGGCTTCAGTTTCTGATCTGAAAACATCAGAATCGCAGTAATTTCACTCATGTTCTTTACATGCACATCTATCTCTTTAACAAATTCAAGGACATTAGCATTCAGTTAATTGATTTTTATTTCAAGCTTTGCAGAAAGAAGAGTGTAAAGCACTTTTTGTAAGAATTCTTACATATACATTCGAAATTTTTCATTCTTCTCACGATGGCACACCTGTGTCTGTAAAACAGAGTGAAAGCTCTATTCACATTGCGAGTATTTCACAGCCCTGGTTTTACATAGATCTTTTTTCTTTTCTGTAAAAATAAGTATAAATAAGTATAAAATAAGTTTTGCAACGCACCAAAAGTCACGTGTAGTATTTTTCCATCTACCTTTACAAGTAAGGAGCGTACATACTCATATGGCGAGCGGTCGTCAATTATTTTTCTCAGCAAGTGCATTATACTCCGCTCAGTATCATCTGTAAAAGTATAGGCACCCAGGCCACTGGCGATGTACAGAACAGCCGATAAAATTCGGGCTAAACTGAGACACTTATAAATTTCTAATGCGGCAAACAACACATCTTTGTACTGTAACATGACCAGGGGAAGGGTCATTCATAACAGGTATTTTCGGAATGACCTACTTAAAATACTAGATATGGACCTTAGCAAAATGGCTGCCAAAAAGAATCAGCTGACCGGTACATGGAAAGGGTCTACCCTGAGAAACAATGAGACACAGCTGAGCCGCATCAGGAACCAAAATATAAGTGCCCCGGAGGCAGTGAACAGGGCGGAAGCCGATAAGGTGAATGCGGTTTGGAGGAAAAGAGAGGAAAGAGGTGTATGTTAAAGATCGGGCTAAAGAATAACGGACTACTGAAAGGAGAAAAGGTTTATGGTTTTTGGATTACGGACACTGGATAAGGATACATCGCGGATTGGCTTTATTACGGACTTTTGGAACTCGGATAGGATCAGGATTAAGGGAACGGATTACGGACTGTATTTGGAAGATAGTTGGAGGAAGAAAAGCCACGAAACTCAGGAAAGAAAAGTGTGGTGTGAGTACTACTTTCATTTACATAAACTTTCCCCCGGAGACACCACAGTACCCATCCGCGCACCCGACAACTAGGCATGTGTGACCCCGTTGACCTGGATGATTAATCAAACGGGCCGCGCATTCGTCAACCACAACCCCCTTTAAACAATGGTTGAAGGTGCAAAATACCACCGACTTTACAATCTGATCCATAGCATCGGGCTCATTAGAGCCATCGTTAGCTAAACTAGGTTGAACATCATCATTAATCACATTTTGGCGAACACACATGAACAGACACGAAACATTCAAGCTTGATGGTAGTTTGAAGATTGATGCGTCGACCTCTTCGTTATTCTATTAAAGGAAAAAAGAAAAGGAAGGCTTAACAAAATAAATAGGCATGCTTTTTACCTAAAATATTTACAATTGTAATGCCTCTTTTGTGTTAGTTTTTCATTTGCTTCGAACTTGCTGTGGTTTAATATTTACCATTTGTAGCAACTCTTCATCAGTCGTTGACGGACCCCCAACACCTGAATCACCGTCAGAGTTCACATGACAGCCACTGTCACACACCACTGAGTGCTGGGTCAGCTTTTGCTAAAAAGAAGACAAAGTGTTGAAAACGAAATACGCTAAACGCAGATTGAAACGACAATTCCACTATCAGAAAAAATATTTTAGCAACCTACTTCTTCAGTTTGCATAGCAGAGGAATCCGATGATTCACTACTCAAAGAAGCCATCTTCGCAGCAGTCAATATCGGGGCCTGACAGCTCAGGTGTCACACTTCAAAACCGGCAAGTCGGCTAATTTAAGCATAAACTCCACATTTGTAACCATGCCTACATAGCTCAAGACATTTTTCAAATGGTTGTGATGTTTTAGAACGCCCCACCATATCCCTCCGCCCCAAAATCACACGTGTTTTATCGAGAGTGAAAAGTAATCACTTTGAATTAAAATATGTAAGCTTATTTCAATGACAAATTCTCAACAACTTTTCAAAAGTTTGAAATGATTTTCCACGTACCGTGAACGTAAAGTCTTTAAACCTTAAAAATATTAACATGCAACCCAAGCCTCAAATGATGTGTTTCTCTAGAAAAGAAATTACATTGAATCAAAAAATGTAAAACTTATTTTATCTTTTGAGAAGAGCGTTGTAGGGCAGGTTTTTATATTTTAGTGGATAGGTCATAAAAGTGTTAAAATAATTGAATAAGACACATTTAGCAGCGATAAATTATAAGCACAAGCAAAAATTGATATTTATAACGCTTATAGATTTTAACAATATAACAGACTTTACTAAAATGTTTACTTATTTAATAAATTAAAAATTAAATATTACATCAGAACATGTCCACACCCAGGCACCTGCCGTTAAAGGTTATGGGATGTAGAGATACAGTATATAAGGTTCATGATGAGAATAAAAAACGCTCACGCTAATACACAAGCACCCGTGTCTCGCCAAAGCTGACAAATAAACAGACGGACAAGCCGCACTGCACGTGTGAACAGGGGAATGAGCGAGCGAGCGGGGATAGGGCGCCTCCTGCGCTTAAAAGCTTACAGCACCTGGTATTCCCAGGCGGTCTCCCATCCAAGTACTAACCAGGCCCGTCCCTGTTTAGCTTCCGAGATCAGACGAGATCAGGCGTGCTCAAGGGGGTGTGGCCGTAAGCGAGTGCAAGGCTCGCTGGCACCCTTCTTATAGAGAGGACAGCTCCGTCACCTCTTTTACGACGCTGCTTTATTTCCCTTGCGTTTTTCTCTTCTTCCCACGTTCTCTCTCTTCACTGCCTTCGTCCCCGCTCTATTTCACTTCAGCCTTTCACTCTTGCTTCCTTCCAATGAGGACGGAGCTGCGGGAGAAAGGGCGCTATAGAGGATCGCTGTAGAGAGCTGCTGCTGTGCTTTGACATCTGAGCTCTGTGGAAAACGATCTCAATACAATTCTGAAAAACGCGACTCCCCGAACGCCAGCCGAACAAGTCTCCACAGCCGAAGCGCTGTGTCTCTTTTCAGCTGGCGATAAACCTTTCCTCGATCCTTTGCGGACTTGTAAAACTGTTCACGATCAGAATAAAAAACGCTCACGCTAATACACAAGCACCCGTGTCTCGCCAAAGCTGACAAATAAACAGACGGACAAGCCGCACTGCACGTGTGAACAGGGGAATGAGCGAGCGAGCGGGGATAGGGCGCCTCCTGCGCTTAAAAGCTTGCAGCACCTGGTATTCCCAGGCTGTCTCCCATCCAAGTACTAACCAGGCCCGTCCCTGTTTAGCTTCCGAAATCAGACGAGATCAGGCGTGCTCAAGGGGGTGTGGCCGTAAGCGAGTGCAAGGCTCGCTGGCACCCTTCTTATAGAGAGGACAGCTCCGTCACCTCTTTTACGACGCTGCTTTATTTCCCTTGCGTTTTTCTCTTCTTCCCACGTTCTCTCTCTTCACTGCCTTCGTCCCCGCTCTATTTCACTTCAGCCTTTCACTCTTGCTTCCTTCCAATGAGGACGGAGCTGCGGGAGAAAGGGCGCTATAGAGGATCGCTGTGGAGAGCTGCTGCTGTGCTTTGACATCTGAGCTCTGTGGAAAACGATCTCAATACAATTCTGAAAAACGCGACTCCCCGAACGCCAGCCGAACAAGTCTCCACAGCCGAAGCGCCGTGTCTCTTTTCAGCTGGCGATAAACCTTTCCTCGATCCTTTGCGGACTTGTAAAACTGTTCACGATCAGAATAAAAAACGCTCACGCTAATACACAAGCACCCGTGTCTCGCCAAAGCTGACAAATAAACAGACGGACAAGACGCACTGCACGTGTGAACAGGGGAATGAGCGAGCGAGCGGGGATAGGGCGCCTCCTGCGCTTAAAAGCTTACAGCACCTGGTATTCCCAGGCGGTCTCCCATCCAAGTACTAACCAGGCCCGTCCCTGTTTAGCTTCCGAGATCAAACGAGATCAGGCGTGCTCAAGGGGGTGTGGCCGTAAGCGAGTGCAAGGCTCGCTGGCACCCTTCTTATAGAGAGGACAGCTCCTTCACCTCTTTTACGACGCTGCTTTATTTCCCTTGCGTTTTTCTCTTCTTCCCACGTTCTCTCTCTTCACTGCCTTCGTCCCCGCTCTATTTCACTTCAGCCTTTCACTCTTGCTTCCTTCCAATGAGGACGGAGCTGCAGGAGAAAGGGCGCTATAGAGGATCGCTGTGGAGAGCTGCTGCTGTGCTTTGACATCTGAGCTCTGTGGAAAACGATCTCAATACAATTCTGAAAAACGCAACTCCCCGAACGCCAGCCGAACAAGTCTCCACAGTCGAAGCGCCGTGTCTCTTTTCAGCTGGCGATAAACCTTTCCTCGATCCTTTGCGGACTTGTAAAACTGTTCACGATCAGAATAAAAAACGCTCACGCTAATACACAAGCAACCGTGTCTCGCCAAAGCTGACAAATAAACAGACGGACAAGCCGCACTGCACGTGTGAACAGGGGAATGAGCGAGCGAGCGGGGATAGGGCGCCTCCTGCGCTTGAAAGCTTACAGCACCTGGTATTCCCAGGCGGTTTCCCATCCAAGTACTAACCAGGCCCGTCCCTGTTTAGCTTCCGAGATCAGATGAGATCAGGCGTGCTCAAGGGGGTGTGGCCGTAAGCGAGTGCAAGGCTCGCTGGCACCCTTCTTATAGAGAGGACAGCTCCGTCACCTCTTTTACGACGCTGCTTTATTTCCCTTGCGTTTTTCTCTTCTTCCCACGTTCTCTCTCTTCACTGCCTTCGTCCCCGCTCTATTTCACTTCAGCCTTTCACTCTTGCTTCCTTCCAATGAGGACGGAGCTGCGGGAGAAAGGGCGCTATAGAGGATCGCTGTGGAGAGCTGCTGCTGTGCTTTGACATCTGAGCTCTGTGGAAAACGATCTCAATACAATTCTGAAAAACGCGACTCCCCGAACGCCAGCCGAACAAGTCTCCACAGCCGAAGCGCTGTGTCTCTTTTCAGCTGGCGATAAACCTTTCCTCGATCCTTTGCGGACTTGTAAAACTGTTCACGATCAGAATAAAAAACGCTCACGCTAATACACAAGCACCCGTGTCTCGCCAAAGCTGACAAATAAACAGACGGACAAGCCGCACTGCACGTGTGAACAGGGGAATGAGCAAGCGAGCAGGGATAGGGCGCCTCCTGCGCTTAAAAGCTTACAGCAGCTGGTATTCCCAGGCGGTCTCCCATCCAAGTACTAACCAGGCCCATCCCTGTTTAGCTTCCGAGATCAGACAAGATCAGGTGTGCTCAAGGGGGTGTGGCCGTAAGCAAGAACAAGGCTCGCTGGCACCCTTTTTATAGAAAGGGACAGCTCCGTCACCTCTCTTACGACGCTGCTTTTTGTCCCTTGCGTTTTTCTCTTCTTCCCACGTTCTCTCTCTTCACTGCTTTCGTCCCCGCTCTATTTCACTGCAGCCTTTCACTTGTAGCGGCAATGGTTGTTAATAAGACAGAATTAAGTGTTGCTGTTCTTTTTCTAATGAGGCCCCATCTCTCTGTTCATCTCTGTGGTGCAGCCACAGAGAAACTATTCATGCAGGCTGATTTAAAGATGTTTTCTTTTGATAAGGGACAGCTCCCAAATGGGGATGCACTTAGCTAAGCCTGGCTATCATGATCAATGGTCATCCATTGGCGCCTATCTGTCTAGGGTGTGCCAGATGGACATCTGGACTGCATTCCTAAGTGTCAGGAGTAAGTGACTCACATCTCACCTTGATCAACCAATCAGGGACTGGTAGGGCCGAGTAACCCACGTGGGACTCTGATGCCCATGGAACTTTCAGCCAATGAACGAGCTGAAGTTCCTCCAGGTAAAAACAGGCAACACAGAGGGCCTGAGAGACTATTTCCTGGACTTTTCTAAAGGGAATTCAAAGGAGAATTCCAGGGCAGGACGGCCCAGGAGCAAAAGGCTCCCAAGGGCAGGACATTCTCGCAGTGCGCCTCCTGACCATCCTAAGACTCAGCCCGGACAACCACGGAGCGGCCAGTGTGTCTGAGTGCCAGAACTTTCCTTTGTTCTTAGAGTCTAGAGCGGAGGTTACCAGAGAGTAACCAGAGGATCCACCTGAGGTAAGCACCAGCAGCAAGCCTTGTGAACAGGTCGGAACTGTGGACAGCTGAATCACTATTCAGAACTAGCGCTTCATCAGGAATGAACCGGTCCTCTTCCTGACTTGCTGGGACCCACAGTCATCTTTTCTCCTGTGCACAAACTTTGCTAGTTAAAGCCAACACTAACTAGCCGGTCAGTGAGCATCTGCAGCACAGCACAGCCTGGCACGGAGCCAGAGAGCCCGCAGGAGATCTGAATCCCCAGAGATTGGATGAGTATTCAACTTCAATGCATTACAGCTTGAGAATTCAATTGTTATCCCAACCAGTTGATATCAATTTAATTCCTAAGAGTTATGTACTTGTTTTCAGTATCTAATGTAGAAGTTGTAACCAAGTTCACTTTATGAAACGATCTAAATGAATGATATACTGAACGTATGTCCTCTTGATATATGTAACTCTTTGTAACTGATTGTATATATACCTTTTGTATTCTGATAACCCTCTCGATAAGATCTGTTAGGTTTATATGCATATTTTATGTATTAATAAATGTATCCTCGTGTATTAGTACCCGTGTGTGTGTGCGTTGTTTGAGTTATATCGCATGGTTGGATTCTAAGGCCATCAAAAGAATCATTTTGTGATTTACGGCTACAATTAATAAATGTCCCCGTACATGCCCAAACCCTACAGAACTGGTGCCTTCAGAGAGCACACTACATTTATTGGCGTCCCTGGACGGGCTATGGTAAGACTGAAATGAGACAACCAAGCGGAATAATTCAATATAAAACACCGCGGGTTTCATACTCGACAATACAGTGTGCTGAAAGCCGAAAGGAAAAAAGTTCCCCTTGCTCTTTAAGCAGTGCTTGATTGTTTTGTGATCTTTTGCAATCTACTGGGTTGATTGCATACTTGATCTTGTGGTTTTCTGTGGTAGAACTGTGATTTCGTACTGAAAAGTAATACTCTTTAAGTTTAACGATGGTTGCTAAAAGGTCTGAATTCAAGTCGCTATTAAGCACTCTCTCTAGCAGTGACAGGTCTGACCACGATCTCCGTCATATCTCCGTCAGCGGAGAAGCTAGGAGAATAAACCTCCATTCTCTGAGAGAGCTAGCGAAGGACATGGAGAGATTTGACCCTGCAGTGTCAGAGAATAATATCGAGAGTTATATTCAAGACCTCAGGTATACCCTGCAGTACCTGCCAAACGCTACAGAACAGGAAAAAGTGTTTCTGGTCAGGAAAACTAGCAGCAGAGCTGTACATGAGTGGATGGCTAGGCAGATGAAGAAAGTCTGTGATGACTTTGAAGAGTTGTGTCAAGCACTTATCAGAATACAGTGCGTTTATTGACCCGACTGCCGCGATAGCCGCCGCCCTTAACATTAAGCACGAGAGAGCAGAGTCCCCTCGCGAATATTACGAGAGACTTAGATGAACTTATTTTGCAGGGCGAAATGATGAGGGTTGTGAAGAGAACACACATTTCAAGGGTTAATTCATTGCGAATCTCCACCCGTCAGTCAGAAAGATGATCTTAATGCATACAGATGCACAGACCATGAAAATGACTGATATTAAGAGATTCGTGCAGAAAGCCTGGGAGTATGATGTCCAAAGTCGCTCTGAGCAAAAAGCTGTTAAAGCGACTGTGTTCGCCGTCAGAGCCAGCAGGGTTAATTCCCCCCTGCTCGAAGGAGCACAGGCTCCTGAGCTGGCTAAGCCCCGTTCCAAAGCAGGCACACAGGACCGCACCCAGCGTCCTAAGTTCCATGAGAACACCGGGGAAGAGAAAGGGCTAGATAAAGCTGAACAAAAGGATTCATTAGCCGCCCGCCTGGCCAGGCTTGAACAAGTTTTATTAGGACAGAGACAACCGCTCCCCAAGGCTGCCGGAAGCGTGAATGAGCTGATACTCTCCACTGGAGGAGGCGGAGACCCGCCCCCTCTCCCTCCCTCAGTCTATCTGATTGAATGGAAGGGTTCCTGCCTGGATGAGGTCAGCCACTCCCAAGCGAGTGCTGACTCCACCCCTGAAGTCACAGAGCAGGCAGTAAAACAGAGAGGAAAAGCAGGAAGCTTTTACCTCAAGGCTGCCATGGGAGATGTCTTACACAGTGAGACATTGATTGACACTGAGGTTGAAAGGTGTTTGATGTCATACAGCAAGCTCAAACGGGTAGAAAAAGAAAAGGGCATGCGACTCAGAGAGGAACCTTTGGTGGATCACCAGAAAGGCAAGGTGTGGAAACAGGTCAAGGCTCCTAAGCCTTTTGTACAGGAGGAAGGGGGGCAAAGAGGCAGACTGTGCTCACACAGTGCCCACCGAACACAGAAGCCTATGTGGAGATTTCTTCTGTTCCCTCTGGACAAGAAATAAAAATATTTTCTTGTTCCCCGGATATACAGGGAAGTCGTGTCCCGGCTGAGGTCACAACAGCCTCCCTGCCACAGGAGCGGTGCTCCAAGCAGCCGCCTGATCCACCAGGTAAAGCACACACCTTTTACACCCCTAAAGAGGAGCAGATCTCCCCACCTGGTGATGAAAAGGAGCTTTCCCTGTGCACCCTGGCACCCAAGAGGGGTCAGGACCACCACCCCGCAGTGGTGGAAGGGATCCAGATGGCAGGAGAGCAGGTTGGTGAGGTAGCCCTCACCCTTAGCCCTGAGAGATCCTCTATTAATGAGGATCTGCTTGAGCAGCTGTCGCAGGGCCACCGCCAGGTGCCCCTGGTGCAACATTCACAGGTTAGTCAGGAGGTCCAGCTGGACGCTGAGACTACTGCGCTGTGGACACACCTGATCCCAGATGCCGATTCCCTCTGCTGTGACCCAGGGAACCTGCAGTCAGGTAACATTATTTCTCACAACTACCAGGTAGTGAGTGAGACTGACCTGATTGTTCCTGCCTCAACGGCAGGGTTGCCAACACACCCAGTCCCCCAGAAGGGACAGGGAATGAAAGCCGAGCCGGTTTTCTTACAGCCACCAGCTCAGTCTGTCAGTCTGAGTCTGACCAACAGTGGTTCAGCCAGACTGGAGCTGGATGGTCAAGTCACTCGCCTGCCAGTGCAGGACATCGCAAAGAGGGGTGTCAGAATCCCCGCCTGCACTGACATGGGCCTGGTGGGTGATAGTAAGTTCAAAGACAATTAACTAGCTATCCCAGTGCTGGGGCAGCTCCCTGAACCCCTAGCGAGGGAAGGGGGGAGCGAGCACGTGTCCTACACCTACCCAGCGTACGATTGTAAACATGCCGATAGAGGGATTCCTCAATCAGGAAGTGTGCAGGGTGGACCTGAACAGTGAGAATGGGATAACAATCCCAGATCACTCAGGTGCTCCAGATGACCACTCAGCCGAGGGTCAGGCATGCTCCACCGCTGCACCACCCCCTGCAGGGTTCCTAGAGCACAGGCATGAACAAATCGAAAAAGCAGATGCCCTGGAAAAGGAGGAGCAGCATCAGCAGCTGCGTCAGATCTCCCCAGATTTCCAGGATGTTGGTGCCCAAGATGCCACATGGCATACTGAGAAAGACACCATGTACACGCTGCGCCAGCTTAGAAAGACAACAGTCACTCAGAAGGAGATGACTGGGGTCAGCCACCCGAAAAGACTTTTGGGAGGACTTATTGCTGCCGCCACTGTTGCACGTTTGCTTTTTCTGGTAGGTTTGTGTGCTACTGGCACTCTCACCCTGACTGCCCCAAGAAGACAGGTGTCAGAGATGCCAGAGGGTAGTGACAGACTGTATCAACAGCAGCAAAAGTTGGAAAGCTTAGGGAAAACCCTACAGGCAACTTTCTATGCAACAGGGTTAAACCTTATTCCCCAACCAGTGGACATGATTGTTGGTGTTATACAGTGGGTTTATGCTTGTGTGCAACAGGCCAGAATGCTGACACAAGACCTGTTAAGGGAGTTTAGTGCCACTGTAGCTAGTCTAGCCACGGCACAATTCCCAACCCACTTGATTCCACTCTTCTTAGTAGAGGAGTATGTGACATTAACCCCATCGCTCATAGCTCACCCAGAAGGCAATCCAAGATTGAATTCGGTTCCAAATCTTGAGATGGGTATGGCTACCAAAGCTATCCATTGGCTGTGTCTAAACAATTCACCAATGAAGGGTGTAAAGCTACTAACGAGCAGAGGGAGGTTAATGAACCCCATGAAGAGCAGGTGGGAAGTAAATGGCTGGTCAGCACACCACATTTAACTGTCACCATGATTTGTGACAGGCATGATACAGCTACCACAATGCAGCTACCTAACCAATAGTTTTCCTGCAAGTTCCCGAGGAGGCCATAGTACAGCTTGAACTTAAAACTGTACGGTCTAGAACCAGACAACATAAGACCAAACTTGAGGTCTTGGATGCCTTCAGGTGCCACACTATTGAATTGGATAGAAATCCAAGAAACAGTAAGCCCTGAAGAGGTACAGGTAGTTAGTTTGCTTTAATGGAACAAACCTCCAAACCAACCTAGCAGATACCCAACACAGGTGTTGTGGTTTATCGGGGGGGCTGGGAACAGGAACTGTTGTTATTGTAACACTGCTGCCGGGTAGTTGGATCATGACTGACAGTGTACTCTGAATGCTGTACTCTCACATCAAGATGTACTCCGAGTAGCACGAATGAGTCAAAGGTAGCATGTCAAAAGAAAGGAAGTTACTTCTTCCCAAATATCTACTACAGAAGTATCAGATATTGACAGTGAACTTCCTGATGTGTAACTCCTAGACTTAGATAATGTCTCCTACCGTGTTTATACATACTCCAGATGTTATTCATCCTGTTTGCATCCAATGCTGGTTCTGGTATGAATTCTCGAGGAGTAATGTGGACATTTAAGGTTAATGTTCTAATGACAAGGGACATCACTTAACTCTGTTTTTGTTTTGAAGGCAACAACGCCTCAGGACCTCGTGACCTTCAAAAAGGGGGGATATGTAGCGGCAATGCTTGTTAATAAGACAGAATTAAGCGTTGGTATGCTGTCCTAAAGGAGGCCCCATCTCACCCTCCATCTCTGTGGTGCAGCCACAGAGAAAGTATTCATGCAGGCTGATTTAAGATGTTTTCTTTTGATAAGGAACAAGCCCCCAAAGGGGGATGCACTTAGCTAAGCCTGGCTATCATGATCAATGGTCATCTATTGGCGCCTATCTGTCTAGGGAGTGCCAGATTGACATCTGGACTGCATTCCTAATTGTCAGGAGTAAGTGACTCATATCTCACCTTGATCATCCAATCAGGGACTGGTAGGGCTGAGTAACCCACGTGGGACTCTGATACCCATGGAACTTTCAGCCAATCAACGAGCTGAAGTTCCTCCAGGTAAAAACAGGCAACACAGAGAGCCTGTGAGATTCAGAAGAGACTTCGGTGAGAATTCTGTGAACTTTTTCGAAGGGAATTCTTAAGGAGAATTCCAGGGCAGGACAGCCCAGGAGCAGAAGGCTCCCAAGGGCAGGACATTCTCGCAGCGCGCCTCCTGACCATCCTGAGACTCAGCACGGTCAGTGTGTCCGAGTGCCAGAACTTTCCTTTGTTCTAAGAGTCTAGAGCGGAGGTTGCCAGAGAGTAACCAGAGGATCCACCTGAGGTAAGCACCAGCAGCAAGCCTTGTGAACAGGTCGGAACTGTGGACAGCTGAATCACTATTCAGAACTAGCTCTTCATCAGGAACGAACCGGTCCTCTTCCTGACTTGCTGGGACCCACAGTCATCTTTTCTCCTGTGCACAAACTTTGCTAGTTAAAGCCGACACTAACTACCCGGTCAGTGAGCATCAGCAGCGCACCGTTGCAAGCCGCACAGCACAGCCTGGCATGGAGCCAGAGAGCGCGGATTGGACAGCAACAAGCCTGCAGCTGATTGTTTGTGCCTGCAGGAGATATGTATCCCCAGAAATTGGATGAGTATTCAACTTCACTGCATTACGGCTCGAGAATTCAATTGTTATCCAAACCAGTTGATATGAATTTAATTCCTAAGAGTTACGTACTTGTTTTGAGTATCTAATGTAGAAGTTATAAACAAGTTCATTTACGAAACGGTCTAAATGAATGATATACTGAACGTATGTCCTCTTGATATATGTAACTCTTCGTAACTGATTGAATATATACCTTTTGTATTCTGATAACCCTCTCGATAAGATCTGTTACGTTTATATGCATATTCTATGTATTAATAAATGTATCCTCGTGTATTAGTACCTGTGTGTGTGCGTTGTTTGAGTTCTGTCACATGGTTGGATTCTAAAGCCATCAAAAGAATTAACTTTGTGATTTACTTCTACAATTAATAATTGTCACAGTAAATGCCCAAACCCTACAGAACTGGTGCCTTCAGAGAGCCACTACATTTAGGCTATGGCAACGTTACAGGGTGCTGTTCTGTTCTTGCTAATTGTTTCCTGCCCGTCGCAGGCAGGAGTCCATGCGAGGAAGATGCGCTGGACAGAGCTCAGAGGGCGCAGCTGGGTGGCTTTCCTTCTGAGTGACGTTCCTGCAACACTCTCCCGCTCCTCTGGGTGCGCTCATGCCGCAACACAGGAAGGCTGGAGCAGGTGGCTGGGGGCTTTGTGCACCGCCGAAATAGGTCAGTTGGGAGAGCGTTAGACTGAAGATCTAAAGGTCCCTGGTTCGATCCCGGGCTTCGGCATTTTGTTTCATCGCGCCCTTTGTTCCTCTCTCCAGCGCCCCCTTCCTAAAGTGACGCTTCCCTTTCTCAGCCCGAAACGCAAGCGAGACACCAGCAGCGGTCCCTGCAGGTTTCCGTAGTGTAGCGGCTATCACGTTCGCCTAACACGCGAAAGGTCCCCGGTTCAAGACCGGGCGGAAACAGCCTCTTTTTGCACGCTCCTGTACTTCACAGAGGTCTTGAGCGACCGGTCATTTGTTCCCAATGTATTTCCAGTGCCTTCATGCACTCTTGTACCAAACGCACGTTCCTTCTGTACGTGGAGCCGATCATTTGCAATTGGGCTGTGCCGACAGACCAGGACGAGCTCTGTCGGCTCAAAAGCAGCGCAGGACCTGCAAGAACAACAGAAAGATTAGCATCCAGTGGGGGCCTCTTAGTGAGCCCAAGATCTCATCAAGAATCGGCTCCAGCAACAGGGCTGGGCGCATTGTTCCATTCTCCGACCACTCTCGGTGTAAACAAGTCCCTCCTGGTCTCTGCTTGAAATGCACTTTCCTGCGTTTGCTTTGGTGTAACTGGCTTACCCTGCATGGGCGAATGTGAAGAAGATCCTTAGTAAGTCATTGAAGAAAACCGAGAAGAGGTCGGAGTGGCCTCTGTCGTTCATCAACGATCCAGTCAGGAAGTACTCCTCTGTAAAGCGCCGTTCGTTCACATCGATTGGCTTTTTTTTGCCTTCATTCGCGCAAGTAGTAAAAGCAGACGCCCCTATTCTGCCATGACCCGGATTCGAACCGGGGTTGTTGCAGCCACAACACAAAGTACTGACCACTATACGATCACGGCGAGTTACCGAGACACACCTGGCAGGGCGGAAAAGGCTGTGCTCTCTTCGTGTGACCCAATTCGGAAAAGTCCTGACGTTGCATTTCAACTGAGCCCCAGTATACATCGACCCTTCGACACCCTGAGTGACAACTCTTTTGCGTCTTTTCTCATATTTATGTAGTTTGCCCCACTCCTCCTCACTGTGCTGCTGTTCAAGAGGAGCCCTTTCCCCAGCATCAGGGAGAGCATTGGCCTCTGAGCCTGTAAACACAGGACAAGAAAACAAGACCTTTATAATAATAATAATAATAAACTTCTCAAAGTGCTTTACATAATGCCAACAACAACAAAAAAAACACAATATTAGCATGATGGGAATACACTGTTTGAGGAGACATCAGATTGTGGTACATAATACAGTAGGAGCAGATGGGTAAAGAACAGGTAAATAAAGGCTCTTCTAAAGAAGAAAGTTTTGAGTCTGGATTTAAAGGAGTTTAGAGAAGGTGACTCTCTGATATCCGTGGGGATAAAGATCCAGAGCTCTGGGGCAAAACAGGAGAAGGCCCTGTCCCCCATAGAGTGTAGATGGACGGGGGGACAGATAGGAGACCAGAATTAAAAGAGCGAAGGTTGTGAGGTGGGGAGTAGGGCGATAACCCAGACAGGTACTGAGGTGCCAAGCCATGGAGAGCCTTATAGGTGAGCATGAGGATTTTGAAGTTGACAGGAAGCCAGTGCAAGGACTCCAGGACAGGAGTAAAGTGATCACAATCCAGCACTAATTTCTTTCTTGTGGCTGCTGGTTCATTTTCAACTGTGGACTCTTAAGAAGTCCTTTATTTGACTTGATCAACACTAATCCCTAGAGGATTTTGAAAGGTTGAATCAAAATGATACATGACTCTGGTGGGACTCGAACCCACAACCTTTAAATGACTTCATTCTATCAAGGCCTAGAAGTCCAATGCACTCACCATTGCACAGCGATGTAAAACAGCTACAGAAAGCTGTAACTCATGCTTCTCCCGTTGTCTTTAAATTAAGCTCCATAAATATTGACAATGAGTGGCTTGTTGTCTACGAATAGATACCGCTGGGATTCGCACCCAGGGTCTCCTGGTTTTTAGTGAGGCGTCTTAACCAGCTAAGCCTCGGCGCCAAACCTGCTAAATGTTATCCACAACTTCAAACACCTGTGAGAAACGGGCACCTGCAGTGTTACGTCTGCTGGCTCAACAGATAATCCTTTTCGAAGTTTAAGGAGAGGATTTCTTTGTCAATTCAATTAAACATTTTAGAAATGCTGAACGATTGATGTGTTTAACGCGCAGAAATATTTTATCGTTACGTACTTTTTCTGTGCAGTTAGTTCTCCTTCAACTCCGCCCAACAACAGAGGTCGTTTTTAATACAGGAGTAAAGGCACATTGCACATCTGCAAAACATCACGTACAGGTTTAGGGAGAGCGACATCAGTGATTGGAAGGTTGGACATTTGGGGTCACTTTTTTATTATAGATTCAAGCAGCCCTGAATACCTTTTCAAGAAACATTTCAGAATCCCAGTCACGTCCAGTATGATTGCTACACAGGTCTACAGTATACAATCAGAATACTGTTTGTGCATTATATAAAACACACCGCCCAAAGCATTTCTAAAACAGGAATTACATGTTTCTGAATGCGCCCTCCTTTATAAATAAAATAAAAGGTCTGAAGCCTGCTCCAAAGAAGCACTATATTCAGAGCTGACAAAGATGTGATAGGAAACATCTCGGAAAACGAAGATGCAGTCATTTCCACGCATCGCACAACAAGAGCTGAACCCACCCGACGTTCTCCAAAAGAGTAAGGTGTTGGGAGTGTGGCTGGGTGGTCTAAGTGCTGGGTTTGTGCTCCATTTTCTTCGCTGGGTTAGGTTTGAATCTTGCCGCTGCTAAGTGTTGGTGGGTTAAGACCTTCCTTCTATTGCGACTTCAATGGGTAAAAGCTTTGCTTGACAGTCTGTCGAGAGACTGAACTAGGTGTTTCAAGATAGTCTTTGTCAGCTTAACATCAAGGCATAAAAAAGCCTCATTTTGTGTTCCCAACAGCAATGCTCTTTGGTCCCTTCAGCATTATGCAGGGAACAACATCTGCCGTGATCACTTTTGAGTCAGTGTGAATCGTAGTGTGCCGCAATTGTTTTTAAAATTGGTTTTGTAGGCATGGTGCATTTGTCTGTGAAACTTGAATGCTGTGCTTTTTCACGCAGAATCATCGGCAGGAGCAAAGCTTATTCAATCTTTGCGCACAGCGCTCCATCAGAAATACTTTGTCCAAGTTTTGAAGAGATTGTGGGATTCTCTGCACACGTTCACATCTCGTACCTCAGACAACACCACCATTCGATGGGAAATTGATTCTGCTTCTTGCAGTTGTTCCTGTGGTTGCAGTAGTTACAAAGTTGCACTTTCCTCCACCTTCTGCTATAGTATTCACTGGGTGAGCTTCATCATTTGGCTCAGAAAGGTCAACTGTGCTTCGGAAAAAATCAGCTACAGTGTCGTTATTTTGTCGGTGAGTATGGTTCTCTTTTAAAACACATGTAAAACACGAGTTTGTGGATTTCTCCAAATAGCAACGAATTCAGTTGTGCAGTGCTTTACTGCTTTCAGAGGGTCTTTTATCGACGAGTATTAAGCTTTTTCAACTATCACATGATTTTAACTAATTTAACATCATCTCCAGGAGAGCACCTCGCACTGCTCACTGAGCTGATGTACAGTATGTGCCCATTTCTCAAAAATTAAATATCATCTGAACTGATTTTTTCTATTTTAAATGCTTTCCTACTCTTTTAATATTTCAGTTAAATCTTGAAGTACTTTCCATTGATATTAATCCTAGTCCCGATGAACGATTCTGGGACATGGTGTACCTTGAATAATGTTCTTATAGGTTTCAGTTTGGAAAAGTGCGCTCTCCAGAAGCTACCGAAACCTCTAATGGTCGCACAAAGCTTAATGCAATAGCAACGTTTGGGGTTGAAAAAGAATATTACTTGCTATGAATACGAACACTGTTACAGGAGGCGCGTAAGGACTATTTTAGCTCAGATCATCAATTTATCTTACATTTCTACTCTATTAATATCGCTATTGAGTGCTAAAGGTAGGTCCTGGCAATACTTCATGAGATCTTCTTAAGAAAACTTAAAAAAATATATTTCCAGTGCTGAACAAAAAGTAAAAAATACTGATTATGTGCAACTGATAAAATCTCTCTTCCAGGGATGTTGTAGCCACATGCAAATTACTTTATCAGCTTTAAAAGTTTCTTTTGCATTTATATATTTATATTTATATCAGCATGACACTCAAAACATACCTGTATTCAGTAAGCGCTGAGCAAGTTGCCTCCTCACGCACAATAGCAGCCCCGAAGCTAATATAAATGAAGAGAAATTGCTTTTATTGGCACTTTTCATATCCGATGAGCTTGACATCTCCCAAGGGTGACGGAGTTCTTTTGCGACACTGCTTTTCCCTTTTTTCTTCTTTCTGTACTCTGATGGAAAAAAAACGAGAAAGCATGTAAGGGAAAAATGTATTTTTCTCATGGAGAAAACGTGCACCAGGAAATGTTTTGTTTTGAAGAAGTGATTTAACATGATACATGACCTAATTTACTGTAGCAAATGCTCACACTGCAAGGTCTGCTTTACTACAAGAGAGAAGTAGAGTGAAGATGTCATAATTTCACTGCCTTGTTGAAGAAAACATTTTTTCTTTGAATTCTAAATCAATCAGAATTTCAGAGTGACACACAAACCCTTTGTCTGTTTTAAAGATATGATATTTTAAAACTGATAAAAATGTAGAAAACACGTTTCTCACTTAGAAATTTTAGATGGGGTGGTGTATTACTAGTTGCAGCGCTAAACTCACTATGGTGCAATTCAGTTACATGATTGGCCAGTGGTTTAATGGATAACGCATCTGATTTTGCATCATGAGATTGTAGGATTGACTTCTACCGGATTCGTGCGATTTTAAAACAGGCTCCTCAGAAATAGATGTCCATTATGTGAATGAACCGCACCTGAAAGCAAACGTTGGGTCGGGTTTTCTTGCATGAAATAGCAAATCGTTACAAAAAGCACCAGCCAATGTCCAATAGCGTTGGTCATTTTAATTAACATGAATATACTGTAAGGTCTTGGTACATGGGAGTGGATTTCATCCACAATTTAAAAAAGGGCAAATAATATTTATTTTATTTAATACAAAAGTGACCTAAAACTCTGTAACTTTCAGGTTAGCTTGAACCTGTAATAAAAAAGGGGCCTGAAACTTCCATTCTGTGATGTAACTGTCTTTAAAGTCGGATGTGATGTTTCACGGATGTGCAGTGTGCCTTTTCTCTTGTCGTGTTCAAAATGCTTTGCTGTGTAATTTCCTGAATGCGTGTTCTGTACTGCTCTGTTATTTCATTTAGATTATCTATGTGGTGTACAGATAAAACTGGATACCACCAGCTGAACCTGAAAATACATCAGCCAATCTCAACATGATTTGAACACACAGCCTTTTGATGTGGTGTCAGATGCGCTACCGTTGCACCACAAGGTCACTCCCTAGAAGTGCTTTTAATTCCCCCAAGGAGAAAAATCAGCGTCCCTGAAAAAGTTTTTTTTTCATTCTCTCCTGTGAGGAATGCCGCTCTTCCAACGAGGGTCTCTTCTTCCCAGACCACAGATTATTCCTCCTGTCCGGCTCTCACACAGAGAACAGACACACCGTCTCCACTAATGTGTTTACTACATCTATAGATCTGACCCCCTACAGCCCTGATATTCCTGGACAGGATCCCATATTGAGCAGTATTTCTCGCTTTGTGAACTTACAGTGTGTACACAATGCACTTTATACACAAAGTAAGTGTTTTTGTAACTCTAGGACGTTTTGTGAAAATGTTACTGGCATGCCAAAATCACCCCCTCAACTGAACAGTTCCACCCCCCTCAGTTTTGGATAAAAGGTTTGGATAAAAAGTTTTTGAACACTTTCACTTACTTAACTTGCGCCGTAAAAAATAGTTGTACTTTGTCAATGGTCAGATAACTACACTAACCCCGAATTCGCAGTTACTACATCGGACTGTTTGATGTGCACGAGGGCTATCTGTCCAGGAGCAGCATGTTACATAGTGTCTGTGTTTTGGGATGTCAACATTATTACGACCTTATTTGCTCAGGTGGACCAATGGCTTGCAGTAGTTTATCCTTATACTTACAATCGTTATATAACTAGGACTGTAGTTATAGAAGTTTGTACTTTCTGTTGGTTTTACAATGATTTCTTAATGATTCAGAACCTCGTTACTGTTGATGTTGTTGCAAAAATGAACACATATGGTTGGTGCTCCAGGCAAAAATAATCACGTGAGTTCTGATGAACGTGGAACTGTTCTTCATCGCTAAATACCAGATTGCTTGTCGTTATCTTCTGACATGAAATACTAATCAGTGGCATGCTTGCGAGAATTCACTTGGATGCTTGCAACGGCTCTGTTTAAACCAAAATATCACTGCCCCCCTCAGGATTTCAGATGCCCCCCTACAGATCATTCACCTGGCGCCAGTCCTGGGTATAATGATGAACATAGCTGCCTTGAAAGCAGTGAATCCGGGTGTGATTCCCACCTAATCAATCGACAAACCTTTTCCAATGAATCTTCGATCGATTTAAAAAAGTCTTGAAGCTGGTAGGCTAGGGAATAAGCACTGAGGAAAATGTGCTACTGTGCTGTGTTGCTCCAGTAGCGCGATTGGCCAGGTTGGGGTGCTTTTAAAGCGGAGTTATGCTGAGGTTGTGAGTTCACTCCTGACGTGAAGTAGTTTCTGTTTTCAGCTACAGAAACTCGCTGTTGAATTTAAGTCGGTTCTTGTGTTACTTTTTCGGCTCGATGGAGCTGTGTTAATGCAGGCACACCTGCTTCCACGTCAAGTTATTTTATTGTTGCTCACAAACCAACACACTGCAGACACCTCTGATATTGTCACTGCTTCCTGCTGTTCCTGCTGTCAGCCTACCATGGTCATGCACATCTAGAAATATTACTGTTACAGTATAGGAGCGAATAAATGATACGAAAGCACACCAAGTTTAAAAAGGTCAAAATGTGTCAAAGCCCTTCCTCGACAAGGATGGGGTTCAAACCTACTTGTGCAGAGCATAATGTATTAAGAAGTTATTGCTTTAACCACTAGGCCACCTCCATACACACTTTAGCCCCTTCCAGACATGAGTTGGCTTCTTTCCCCATACTCAAGGGTAATTTTCCTCTTCCACCTACAATTTCAACATTTACCTTGGGAGATGTCAAACCACAGAGCCTGTGCTGCGCTTCAGTGCCGGCTGTAGTGGACACCCCATTGAACATAAAAAGCAAATTGAGCTCCTTGGACATAAGCCATTTCTCGTCACTTGCTCAGCAAGCAGGCTCAGCGCACACTGAATGCAGGTGTCTCAGAGCAATTGAGATGTGTCCAAGTGGCTGTAAAAGGGATATTTGATGCCAGTGCCGTGGCTTAGTTCTCCGACAGCAGGCAAAGCAGCGCGCCGGTTGGAGTATTCTCGGTCGCATTTAATGGGAACGTCATGGCAGCGTCAGCTCAAACCACCAAATGGAGACAGGCGTGCCGACAAGCTGACCCTGCTGATGCGGGATTAACAGTAGGGTGAGAGAATGCTGTGGCTTAGTTGGTTAAAGCACCTCCTACTAAACAGGAGATTGTGGGTTTGAATCCCACTGGTGCCTTTCTTCCTCTTTTGCCGCACAGTTTATCATTATGGACAGCAACATGGTTCTACATTAAATTTAATGGAAGTGTTCATTTAATTTTTGGAACAACTTGTTTTTAAAAAAATCCATACAAATTGTGAAAGATAAAATACTCATCTGTTTTGTCAGTGCAGAGGAATTACTGCCAGCTGGCAAGGAAACGAAAACGATTTTTTTGTCCTTAGCCAAAAACCTGTGAATGTAGAAAAAAGGTGATGTGCGTTAGTTTCTATGGCACAGTCAGTCAGCGTATCCTTCAGTTAAACGTAACGTTGGTAAATCAAAAGTCCCCAGAGACGCATTTCAAATTAATCCGACCTCAACACCGTCTCCCCTAAATGTGATGGGGTTTCTTTGGATGTCCTTAAGCATCCTGATAGTTGCACAGATTTCAAACTTTTGGCACAAGTCAAACTACAAGAAGTTAATAGTTGAGCGCCTAAGTCAATATCACCGAGAATGTGACTATGTAAACTTAAATAGTATTCAAAATATTGCAATTTTATTGTAGTTTAAAAAGATATTTTAGCTGGGGATCCTCAAATGATGAGGGTAGAAAAGAGAACTATTCAACACCATCAGGAGTGCTTAACGTGTGATAAAAGTGTTTTTTAATCACAAAGTGAAAATAGTGAATTTGTCTTTCACTTAGGCGTTCATCAAAAGCTCGTTAAACAATGAAGGAGAGGCTCGTGTTCCGAATTCTCTTCGTGTCTCATTGTCTTGCTTTGATTTTTAAAATGTACACTGTTGGCTATTCACTTTTCCTAACACGATTAAAGAGCCGAGTTTAGTTCAGAGGTAAAGCATCTCATGCATCGTATGAAGCTCTGTTTTCTATCACCAGCGTCTCCACTCTGGATTTCTTTTTAAGCGCGATATCTTTTCTGTGATTTCTTTCGTTTGAATTCCCTCATGTGTGAATTTCAGCACGACACATAAACTCGTTTGTCTGTTTTAAAGAGATGCAATTTTTAAAACAGACAAAATGAAAGACTTATTAACTAAATACACATAGAAAACGTGCACCTAATTGAGAAAATTTGCACCGGGGCGATGTATTATTGTAGCGGCGCAAGCTCACAGTGGTGCACTTGAGGAATGCGGTACAAGGGCCAGTGGCGCATTGGATAACGCATCTGATTACGGATGAGGAGACTGTAGGATCGTAATGCTCTTAAACCCAATACCATAACCGCAGTGTGTTGAGTCCTACACAACCTTTCTATCGACTGAATAAGCCTCCTGTTCCATCTCCATCTTCTTCCCGCACATTCCGGCTATTTCAGCACCGTTATTGTTGGACCACAGTCACAGATACGTAAGGGACACTATTCCGAAGAACCGTCTTAAATAAATAACATTGCAAAAGGTAACAAAAAGGGTTTCTTAACGTAACCTTACATTTGGCCATACAATACAATTTCTGTACCCTCAAATAAAAAAAAAATCGTACTGCTTTCTCCTGAGAAGTGTAGTGTAGTGTCAAATACAAGTGTAGTGTCAAATCACAATAAATAATACATCAAATATACTAAATTAACACCCAGATATGACAGATGTGATAACACACAGCTATGACAGAACACATTGAAGACTTAAGCCCTTAAAATTTTTATTTCCTTAATTTCCATTCTCTTCCCTCCCCAGGATAACTGAAAACTAACTGTAATAAAGACTGTATATGCATTACTTGTAATACAGCTACTAATAAAGATATACATGGAACTTAATTATTAATAAATAACACTTGTATTACTAAAAATGTGTTATGATAACATTCATTGTGAATATTTGTGGTGTCTGGAAAGCAATTTTAGTTAAATATAATAATAATTTTCAAGCAAGTGGTGCATAAGCTTGTTAATTAATGAGTACATTATTTCCATTACATTCAAGACAGTTCTAATGTGATCAATTGTTCTGCTTAGTCCGCTACCGAGTTGCTTAAAACCTATGAAGAGGTGGTTTAAGCTAGACTCCTAATGGCGTAACATCTAGTGGGCAGCAGCTGTTATTTTAGGTTTGTTGCAATCGAGAACAGGTTTAGTACAGAGCTGCTGACAAATTTCAGCGGAGTTTATTGTATATAAGTTTATTGCAATTGACCCATTGTAGCTACCAATCAGCAGCAAGGAAAAACAAACTTCACTTGTGCCTTTTAAAAAAAGGGAAACAGAGTAGTAGTTTATGTGGTAATTTCAGGTACTGTACAATGTAAGAACTAAAGTTAACTACTCCCATAGTAATGCGTGGGGTCCTATCAATAGAAAAAAAAATTGTTGTAACCCGAAAACACAACAAACACAAAACGAGAAGTCTTCCAGGAACCTAGGTAAATCCCTGTAGTAGTCTAACAACTATGAAAAAAAAAAACCAAACGCAACACCTTCAAAAGAAAAAGAACATTAAAAACAAATCTGGGGAACAACAAAAACACAGAATCTAATGCGAGAGCTTTTTCAAGTCTTCAGTGCTCCTCTCGTCTCAGTAGACCTCTCTCATATATTTGTGTACAGGTCAGTTGGAGGTACACAGCTGTGTAATTTTAGTAGGGAGCTGCGTCAGCATGCATGGGCTTCAAAGGAAAAGTCAAGGTTTATTCCATGCTGAAAAGAGAAGGAAACACAATGTTTCAGCTGTGGAGCCTTCTTTGATTGTGACTCAAAATAAGCCTTTATTTGTTCATTTGATGTTAGTTTATCTCCATCAAATACCTAAGAGTATCTAAACTCGACAGTTGCTTTCAGTAGCTAAAGACACTGCTCCAGGTGAGGCTTGAACTCACAACCTCGGCATAACTCCGCTATGCACTGCTGTATAAGTACCGCGCGCTGACCGATTGCGCCACTGGAGCTGTGCGAGATGTGATCCTTATACAGACTGACGCTGCAGAAACACAGGGTGAAAACAGTTTCGGTTGTGGATCCATCTCCACATGGGGAACACTAAAATAGCAAGGAAAATACAAGAAAAGAAACTGAAAGAATTGTGCTAACAGCAAAGGGGGACGGAGGGAGGTGGTCGAACAAGTAAATCAGCCTGGCAGATTATTTGTAGCGACATTTTTTGAGTCAATCAGCACACTGATTTCTCTTCATGTGCCTTAAACTGTGCAGTTTGTATTTTCGTTGTAGCTAGGTTTCTTCAGAAGTCCAGTAAATTGACAATAATGGAGAACTTGCTGACGCACCCCGTCGTGAAGACCCTCTGTAAGGTGATTACACGTTTCATTTTCAAGTCGCCTCCTTTACAGCAATTGCAGCTCCGACACTGAGAGAAAGCATGAGAAATGGCAGTACAGGCTCGATGGCTTCACATCTCCTATCAATCACATAAAATTGCAGTAAAGCGCTCTAAATATGACTCTGAAGTACTGGGAAAGATGATTATTTTGAGCGTGCCTCCCAGGGTCTGCTACAAGGCTGAAGTTGGCATCTTATTCGCGTTTTTCGTTCCGCCTTAAATGCTGCTGCTGTGATGTTATGTCGCCTTTCGCCTGTAGATGGCTCTCTTCGATCAGTACTAATTCGGCTGGAATACTGTAGACATCCTCAGTGAAAGGGAATATCCAAATAAATAGCGACTGTCCAAATTATATTTTTGTATGGAATATATTTTAGAAAATCGCAAACCAATTTTAAAAACTCACCATAACATGGACTTGCAATGGGAAAAAGGTGATTGTGCTTTCTGCTTATTGCTACGGCCCTCCCCCCTGATTATAAAAACGTCTCACAATTCTGACACCGAGGTGTGAGAGACAATGTAATCGACTATCAAAATCCTGAAGTACAAGACATTTTAATGCACCATTTTTCAAATATGACCCTCTGATCTTGGCTTGTCAGAATACATTGCGAAAAAGTATGGCACGAATTGCACGAATTGCAATGGCACAAATTGTTGAGAATATCACTGACCTTGCCGATATTTGCAGGGGATATGAGTGTTTTGCGCACGTTGAACTACAGCACGTAAGAATTGAGCTCCTTAGTCAATATCACCGGGGATGTCCAATAATGACGAACATCTGTAGCTTCAAGGAAACTTCGACTCGCACATGGAGTTTTATCTTCGAATGGAGGGTGGGAGAATTCATTTTTCTCTCGTTGCTCATTAGCTAAACTATTTTAAAAATATGACGCAGATTTGTTCGAGAAACTTCTAATCGCCTTAAAGAGAGTCTTCTTGAAGACGTGCACCAGGTAGCTCTCCACTGTTAATTGACAGGACTTTAGAATAAACTGTTCTCATACAACCACCATACAAATTACACATCTTAAGGAACATGAAGAGAAATCTGTGTACTAAATAACATAAAACTGTCGCTGCAAATTATCGCCAAGCTGTTTTACGTGTCCTAACACCTCTTTCTTTCCTACTTTGCAGCGAGCACAATTCTTTCTGTTTCTTCATCGCTATTTTACTGTCTCTTTCCCCCACGTGGAGATGGATCCACAGCAGAAACTTTTGGTCCGTTCCTGTTACTCTGTCCGATTGAAAGAGCTGTATTAAAGGCACTCCCATCTCTGCAGGAAAGTTATTGCTGCTCTCAACACAATATACTGCAGCCAAATGTGATAGCGATACTGTCACTGCCTGTGGGCCACGTGTTCCTGCTGTCAGCCTATTATGTCATGTCCATCCACACCCAGAAACATTACTGCTGTAGCACAAGAGTTATATAGGCGCAGTCAATAGAGCATGACTCTCTTAATCTCAGAACTGTGGGTTCAGCCCCCACATTGGGTCCCTCTGTGTCAATTTGATCCCCCCAATCCTCCTAGCATGACCTGATGGCGTAACAGTGATACCCAGTGCCTTCTATGACCTTTGCGTAATTCAGCTTTCTTTCCACTTGATTCAGATTTTGATCTGAAATCATCGGCCAAACAAGAGTTTGTCTAAATCGAGGGAGATCTGCTCACAAGCAAGTATTAAACACTTCAGCATTTAATGTTCGAATACCACACTTTGTCAAAACACGTCCGCTTCTTAAGCTAATAAGTAATAGTTTTTGAGCACGCATTGTATTGTTAATGCTTATATTAAAAAAGCATGAATTCACATAATGGAATTTGGACTGAACAAAGTAGTCCAGCCCCTTTACAACATTACATACCCACTGATTAAAGCTTAAAACTACAGCAGCAGGAGTAACAATAATGGCAACAACATGTTTGGAGTTCGGCATTTCATTTATTCTGCGGAAACATCGTATCGGAATGAACTGCCCGAGATAAAAGAGTAATTGCGGCTTCAGATCGTTTTTACAGAGCATTGCGTTGTTCTGTTCATACTGAGTATACGCTTTAAATTTGTCATTTACTGCAAGCGTTGCTTTTCCAGGCTTTTCGGAAATTCCTCGCATTTGAGCCAGCACTAAAATATTTCATTCCCGTCGCTGAATACATCGTGGAAACGGTATTTGCAACGGAATGCTGTCACACATGAAACCTTTTTGTTATTCGGTTCTGAAGTTTGAAACTGAAAATAAAACGGGGGTCACTTCATAGGCTTGAAAGAAGTCCAAGCAGCATAAAAACCCGCGAATTCTCACAAAGGCTGCACCTTTCTTCTGCTGCTTTTATAAATCAGCCTTAAACATTTGAATGCATACCTTACTGCTGCTAATCACATTCACGTGTTTACGAAGCTTTTTTCTCTCCGTTATGTTTTTGCTAAGTAGTTTCTCCGTTTTCCTCGTACTGTGATTGTCAGCGAGCACAACAAGACTGAAACAGTGTAAAGGCAGGTAAAAAAGACAGGGTAAAACGCCTGACTATCGGGAGTGGGATTTGAACCCGTGCCTCTATTTGGAGAGCGAAACACAAAGCTTAAAAGACACGAATCTGTGAATTTGCTGTTTTAAAACGCTCGACTATCCTGAAGAAATGGGTGCTGATTGCACCAGTTGCATCCGATTTTCAGTAACTTTAGGACGATTGATACGACTGGACGAACAAAATTTGTGGCGTTTAGCATGACATGGAAAACGGTACCGGATCATTCGGGTCCGGACTACCAGACTCAGAAACAGTTTTTACCCCGCACTATCAAACTATTAAACTCCCAGCCTCTCTCACTCTCACATCACCTCTCACCTATGATCTGAACCTCATAGTGCCTTCTTTCTTACCAAAAACCCAAACACACATTGAAAATCTACCTCTACCATACATGTCAAAAGTTCACTCCCCATAATTTCTATCCCTTTATTTCATTCTTTTGATGCATGTTTTTGCACATAACCTGTTACCTTTTTGTTGTTTTGCACACTGCCTGTTGTTGTTTTTTGCACATCGGCTGTTGTCTCTGTCTCTGTGTTTTTTTCTTTGTACTACTTATGTCCGAGAGCTAGCTAAATAGCATTTCGTTATACCATATACCTGTATATGAGTATAATGACAATAAACTTGAATTTGAACTTGAACTTGACATAGTCTTGCAGGCAGTATATTATTTTATCGTTTACTCGTTAAAAAAACACGGTCTTCTTATTCCAAAGTCAGATTTTTAGTGCTTTCGAATGTTACTTCCAACCTGGACTGACAGCTCACCCGATCTGTTTGTGATCAGACCATGGAGTCGGGGGCTGTACCAAGCGCACGTTCCTTCCCAATGCTGAGGCGATCATTCGGAAGATGTGTGTGAAGAGAGACAAGCTTTGTCGACTAAAAAACAAGGCAGGATATGCAAGAATACTAAACACTGGCGACAGTTATGTTCTCTTACTATTGAGACTCCTACATTGGGAGTTTTTTAAAGACTTTGAAACTAAAGGAAAGCGGTGACAAATGAAACAGGCACAGGTGGGGTTTGAACAAACGATCTTCAGTGTACGAGACCGACGCCGTACCACTTGGCCACCGCGCCTTTAAGTAAACATGGGAATAATGTTTTTCAAATTATTTTTTTCTGAATCTGGTTTCCATCGCCTGGAGGCAGCAACAACAATAACACGGATACTTAACAAGGAGAGACACTGTAGCAGTGTGACTCCAACAGATGCTCCTGAAGAGACTGGAGGTTTAAGTCAGCTCCTTAGAACGCTCGGCTGCGTTACTCTCAACAGCGGCTCTTTAGCTCTTGTTGTTTGACCTAGTGGTTTTATAACGCGTGGAAACGACCGCAACTTCTTTTTCTGAGATGCTTTCTCTCACGTGGTGAAATCTCGACCTCTTTGGCATCTCTGGCTTTAGTTCTTCTGTAGAGCAGGCTTTCACACCTCTGCTTATAGTGCCCTTGAAGTCATTTTATTTTTACAGGAAGACGCATTCCCTAACGACCTCTCCTGTTTTAGAAATGCTTTATAAGGCGTGTTTGATTCAACGGAGAAACAGTATACTAATTGTACAATGCAGATCTATGCGGCATTCGTACTGGATTTGACTGGGATTCTGAAATACTTCTTGCAAAGGTATTCAGACTTTCTAGAACCTATAATACAACCACAGACCTGAAACTCCCTAGCTTCCAATCTCTGATGTTGCTGTCCTTAAACTCGGACGTGATGTTCTGCAGACGTGCAGTGTCTCTTTACTCTCGTTGTTTTCAAAACGACCTCCATTGTCGGGCGCAGTTGAAGTGGAACTGACCTGACTGCACAGGAAAGTACGGAATGATAAAATGTTTCTAAGGCTCAAAATGTCCTTTCAGACCCTCGTCATGTCTCTTTGAGGAACGGGCAGGTAGAGAGGTTTAACAGATGCTCATGATGTTTCACACGGGGTGTTACCTGTTGTAGTGTTTCAAAAGATGTGTTAACGGACCACAGATTATCTTGAAAAGATTTGGGTTTGTACTGGCTGGGATTCAAACCAGACTTAATTATTTGGAAGGCACCTGTACCACCAACACACTTCCGAGAAGCACCTGCAAATAATCACAATCCTCTCTCTCACCTACAAAGTTAAGGAGACACAGACGTCCAATGAAAACTAATTTTAATTCACTCAAGGCTCCACTCTTTTGTTGTGATGTCATTTTAATTAATATTAGCTTTGATAAGGTGTCGTTTTTGCCTCTTAAAGTAAAAGTCTGCTCCTTTCTTCCTGGTATAGAAATAACATGTTCCATCTTTGTTTAAAAACACCACTAAAAGTAAATTATTCAGCTCTAACGCCTGTGTGCATTGACAAGACATCTCAAAAGGACTTATCAAATAAGAACACGATCCTTCCTGTTACCATTCCTGTGGTTGGGGCGTTACAACATTTGCAGACAGGGCTTTATCACTCGAGTTGTACAGAACAAGTGTGCATCGGTCCATGAAAATCATCAGTAGTGCTGTTTTTCTATGCATAGTTTAATCAAGAGCACATAAAAGATGTAAAAAGCTTTCAAATAAAACAGAATTGAAAGACAGTCGAGTAAGGAGGTAGAAAAAAAGCACTCCCCCGTCTGGGAATTAACCACCGTCGCACGTGTGACTGGATACAAAAATAATATATTAATTTTTGCCCAGTCTCTTGAAGCTTCAATGCGATTATTTTTCCTTCCTTATTTCTTCATTCCCATTAATTTACTCTGTAGTAGAGGAAACGCGAAAGTAGGAAACTGCAGGCATTCTTCATGAATGGTGGATTGTGATCAGTGAGCATCTGCACATCTCTAAGTCTGTTCCACTACCTTTTCCATCGGGGATGTAGCTCAGTGGTAGAGCGCATGCTTCGCATGTATGAGGTCCCGGGTTCAATCCCTGGCATCTCCAGGTGCTTTATATTACAGTACTCACATTGCAATCTTCTGTTGAGTGAGAACTCTTTGCTCGTGTTCAGAGAGAGCCAGGTTTACACAATTAAACTCGACGTGCCGCAGAGTTGCGCTGCTGTTTTAAATGTACCTCATTTAGTTCTGTTAAATCCTAAATTATTTGAACTAGTAATTTAGTTCAAATTCAGGAAATCCAGAGATTGCTTCACACTTGTCGTGACTGTTGCAGAAAACACCTGTTGAATCTCACCCGGGATTTCTTGAGAGATCATTCAGCGAGCGAATCCTCCTTCTGAACTCCGCACTAAACTGAAAGCTTCACGAACTCCTCACTGCGTGTCCTGTACTGTTACAAATGCTCTCGTCTAGATGTGAAGCACAGCCATAAACACACTTTGAACTTTTTCCGTTTGTTTAGGTAAATGCAAAAGAGCATGACAAGTATTGATCGAATAAAATATCCATGGCACAACTCGAGAAAGTACTGAAGGACTACACATCGACTTTTGATGATTACAAGAGATTCAAGAAACACAACCGTCCGCACCTGGGTTTGGATCCTGAACGCTAGAGTTAAAAGAACATAAGCGACGGATATGACCTATAAACTCTCTTAATTGTCTTATAGTTTATGAAATAAAACAATTTCTTAATAATTTCTTACTGTTGATAGACGATTTATTGAATTTTAACAAAATCACAATTACAAACTTTTTCGGTTAAACTGTTATTCACATACTCTAACGTAAATAAACGTTAGTGTCTTCCGGTGTGTGAGCCAATTTCTCCAAAAAATATTTGTTAGTCTGTCAGGAGGCTGTGCAAGGTGTTAAGAAATAGAATTTCTAAAAGACAGGCTCCCTAAGCTTAACATCAAGGCAGAAAAAATGCTGTTTTCTCTACAGAAATGCTCTTTAAATTTCAGCACTGTTGCAACTCCCTTTATAAAGGGTGTGCACACATATACAACCAAGGCATTGAAAGTTTTTTTTTAATTATTGTTCCAAAAAATGTTCCATTTGTTTTCTTTTTAATGTTGTTGATTAAAAGATTGTATTAAATGTGAAAAAAAATCTGAATGTGAAAAAAGGTCAAAATGCTATTGAAAAAATCAGTAATGTGAGGAAAGATTAATTGCGGGAGCCCCTTACCTCCCCATGTCATGCTGTATTTCTCACTCATTCTACTGGGAGTGGTGCCGTCGCTTCTGGATAAAGTCTGTCAGTGGTCATTCCAGACGGGTCAGGTATGACTGCTCTTCGGCACAAGAGACACGTAACTTGCGAGGATCCCGACAGTGTCGACTTTCTTTCAGAGCCCGTATAGCTCAGTCGGTAGAGCATCAGACTTTTAATCTGAGGGCCCAGGGTTCAACTCCCTGTTCGGGCGGTTGTACTGTTCTTAAGTCTATTGTGAATGTCATTCTAAATAGTCTTTTATCTTTCACTCTTCTAGCTTTACTGTGGTTATTTTAAATGTCCATTGCTTGTATTTTCTTTAGTGTTTCATTTCACAAACCGAAAATGTTCAAGTAGATCATGTTACTACACTCCACATAGATAATCTAATTGAAATCACAGTAGAGTACAGGACACGCAGTGAGGAGCTCACACAGTGAGTACTCTTGAATACGACAAGAGGAAAGGCACACTGCACATCTGCAGAACATCACGTCCGAGTTCACAGCGACAGCAGAGGTTGGAAGCGAAGTAGTTTTTTATTACTCGCTCGCTGAACGATCTCTCAAGAAACCTCGGTTGAGATTTAACGGGTGTCTAATAATCACGTTCAAAAAGGTGACGATAAGTGTTGTTTTTAACTAGGTAGCCTTAATGGCAACACGGTGTGAGTAGATATTAAAGCAGCTGCAGACAGAGTACCCGTAATGGCAACACATTTCTGCTTTGAGTTCGGCTTTTCTTATTTCTTCTGCAGAACCAGTGGTATCGGAATATACTGATCCGCATAAGAAGGCTTTCGGGTTCTGATCATTTTTATTAAGCGCTGCTCTAAACTTTACATTTGCTCGGGCTAGTTTTCCCCATGAAAAAAGGACATATCCCTAATTACATGATTTCACTTTTCTTATCAACGAGTAGAAATAAAATATATACTTCATTATAAGTACCACAGGCAAGATGGCTGGTGGTCTAAGGCATTGCGTTCAGATCGCAGTTACCCCTGGAGACGTTTGTTAAAATCTCACTTCTAATAAAGAGGTCTTTCTCGTTAGAGTAGAAACGATAGAAGCCTTAAGCGGGAAAAAAATCACAACATCTCGCATTTCACGTGTTCAATGTTAACTGTCTCAGTGGTTGCCTCGGTGATTGATGGCTCTTCTCCCTCGCAGGGTGACGGCAAACTTCTTCAGAGAGGGAGTCTCCCACGCACGGCTTTTCTTTATCAAGAGCTGAGACAACAGAAACAGACTTCAAACTGACATGAATTACTTCTTGAGCGTTTATGATCGTCTTTAAAAGCTGAGAGCAGGTGAAAAAGTCTTTGGAAATGAGGAAATGACTGCTGACAGTAAACAGAGCTGACGCTCAGCTGCAGACAAGCGCTCCTCGTTAGTATAGTGCTGAGTACCCCCGCTTGTTGTGCGGGAGACTGGGGTACGTTTCTGTGACAGGGCGCTGGTTTAATTTTTTAATAACCTGACTTTACTTAAAAAGTGTGTACTGTATACTACGTTTCGGACTAGTTACTGCGGTAGAATATGGAGATCATCTCCAGCTTTGAGCTCAACTGCAACAAGAAGTCATGCTAAATGTAGTATTGTGAGTAGACATCGTGAGACAACAGAACGAGAGAGTAGAAGGCGGGAATATAAGGTGTAAGGGCGTGATCTGTGTAGTTAATAAAATAGTTAAAATAATATAAAAACGTCTCTTTATTAAGATACACAACATTTATGGCGACGAGAGATGAGTGCTTGACGGACTCAAAGCGAGCAGAACACTGCAGATTTTAGTTCTCTTGCTGGTAGAAACGAGCTTCTGAATTTTCGGACTTTTCGTTTAGCTTGCGCCATGGAAGATATGGCAACCGCGCCGAGAAGCTTTGCTTATGCCCAGCTTTTTCCACCGCTTCTACTGAACCTCGGAGCTGCAGGAGGAAGGGCTGACTTTAGAAAGAGCTCTTAAAGTCGCTAGAATTCATGAAGCAGCTCAAGCAGAATCAAGAATGCTTTCTGACCACAGTGACAAAGTGACACTGAACGGGGCGCTCGCTCAAACTTTACAAACAAAAGCCGAGCAGCAGGACGCAGTCATGCTAGAGATATAGAAGAACAGGGGACGGCTGACATTACATGTTACAGGTGCGGACTAACAACGCACAAAGCAGATGAATGCGGAGCGTGAACAGCAAAATGTCTACACTGTAAGAAAACAGGACATTATGCACACGTCTGCAGAACATCACGTCCGAGTTTAAGGACAGCAACATCAGAGATTGGAAGCTAGGGAGTTTCAGGTCTGTGGTTGTAATATAGGTTCTAGAAAGTCTGAATACCTTTGCAAGAAGTATTTCAGAATCCCAGTCAAATCCAGTACGAATGCCGCATAGATCTGCATTGTACAATTAGTATACTGTTTGTCCGTTGAATCAAACACGACTTATGAAGCATTTCTAAAACAGGAGAGATCGTTAGGGAATGCGTCTTCCTGTAAAAATAAAATGACTTCAAGGGCACTATAAGCAGAGGTGTGAAAGCCTGCTCTACTGAAGAACTATAGCCAGAGATGCCAAAGAGGTCGAGATTTCACCACGTGAGAGAAAGCATCTCAGAAAACGAAGTTGCGGTCGTTTCCACGCGTTATAAAACCACTAGGTCAAACAACAAGAGCTGAAGAGCCGCTGTTGAGAGTAACGCGGCCGAGCGCTCTAAGGAGCTGGCTTAAACCTCCAGTCTCTTCAGGAGCATCTGTTGGAGTCGCACTGCTACTGCGTATCTCCTTGTTAAGTATCCCTTTTATTGTTGTTGCTGCCTCCAGGCGATGTAAACCAGATTCAGAAAAAAAATAATTTGAACAACATTATTCCCCTGTTTGTTTGAAGGCGCGGTGGCCAAGTGGTAAGGCGTCGGTCTCGTAAACCGAAGTTCGTGGGTTCAAACCCCACCTGTGCCTGTTTCACTTGTCACTGCTTTCCTTTAGTTTCAAAGTCTTCAAAAACTCGCAATGTAGGAGTCTCAATAGTAAGAGAACGTAACTGTTGCCAGTGATTAGTATTCTTGCATATCCTGCCTTGTTTTTTAGTCGACAAAGCTTGTTTCTCTTCACACCCATCTTCCGAATGATCACCTCAGCATTGGGAAGGAACGTGCGCTTGGTACAGCCCCCCACTCCATGGTCTGATCACAAACAGATCGGGTGAGCTGTCAGTCCAGGTTGGAAGTAACGTTCGAAAGCACTAAAAATCTGACTTAGGAACGAGAAGACCGTGTTTTTTTAAAAGAGTAAACGATAAAATAATATACTGCCTGCAAGACTATGTCAAGTTCAAGTTCAAGTTTATTGTCATTATACTTATACACAGGTATATGGTATAACGAAATGCTATTTAGCTAGCTCTCGGACATAAGTAGTACAAAGAAAAAAACACAACAACACAACAACAATACAATTGTATTACAAAAGAAAGACAGAGACAACAGCCGATGTGCAAAAAACAACAACAGGCAGTGTGCAAAACAACAAAAAGGTAACAGGTTATGTGCAAAAACATGTATCAAAAGAATGAAATAAAGGGATAGAAATTATGGGGAGTGAGCTTTTGACATGTATGGTAGAGGTAGATTTTCAATGTGTGTTTGGGTTTTTGGTAAGAAAGAAGGCACTGTGAGGTTCAGATCATAGGTGAGAGTGAGAGAGGCTGGGAGTTTAATAGTTTGATAGTGCGGGGGTAAAAACTGTTTCTGAGTCTGGTAGTCCGGACCCGAATGCTCCGGTACCGTTTTCCATGTCATGCTAAACGCCACAAATTTTGTTCGTCCAGTCGTATCAATCGTCCTAAAGTTACGGAAAATCGGATGCAACTGGTGCAATCAGCACCCATTTCTTCAGGATAGTCGAGCGTTTTAAAACAGCAAATTCACAGATTCGTGTCTTTTAAGCTTTGTGTTTCGCTCTCCAAATAGAGGCACGGGTTCAAATCCCACTCCCGACAGTCAGGCGTTTTACCCTGTGTTTTTTACCTGCCTTTACACTGTTTCAGTCTTGTTGTGCTCGCTGACAATCACAGTACGAGGAAAACGGAGAAACTACTTAGCAAAAACATAACTGACAGAAAAAAGCTTCGTAAACACGTGAATGTGATTAGCAGCAGTAAGGTATGCATTCAAATGTTTAAGGCTGATTTATAAAAGCAGCAGAAGAAAGGTGCAGCCTTTGTGAGAATTCGCGGGTTTTTATGCTGCTTGGACTTCTTTCAAGCCTATGAAGTGACCCCCGTTTTATTTTCATTTTCAAACTTCAGAACCGAATAACAAAAAGGTTTCATGTGTGACAGCATTCCGTTGCAAATACCGTTTCCACGATGTATTCAGCGACGGGAATGAAATATTTTAGTGCTGGCTCAAATGCGAGGAATTTCCGAAAAGCCTGGAAAAGCAACGCTTGCAGTAAATGACAAATTTAAAGCGTATAGTCAGTATGAACAGAACAACGTAATGCTCTGTAAAAACGATCTGAAGCCGCAATTGCTCTTTTATCTCGGGCAGTTCATTCCGATACGATGTATCCGCAGAATAAATGAAATGCCGAACTCCAAACATGTTGTTGCCATTATTGTTACTCCTGCTGCTGTAGTTTTAAGCTTTAATCAGTGGGTATGTAATGTTGTAAAGGGGCTGGACTACTTTGTTCAGTCCAAATTCCATTATGTGAATTTATGCTTTTTTAATATAAGCATTAACAATACAATGCGTGCTCAAAAACCATTACTTATTAGCTTAAGAAGCGGCAGTGTTTTGACAAAGTGTGGTATTCGAACAGTAAATGCTGAAGTGTTTAATACTTGCTTGTGAGCAGATCTCCCTCTGTTTAGACAAACTCTTGTTTGGCCGATGATTTCAGATCAAAATCTGAATCAAGTGGAAAGAAAGCTGAATTACGCAAAGGTCATAGAAGGCACTGGGTATCACTGTTACGCCATCAGGTTCTGCTAGGAGGATTGGGGGGATCAAATTGACACAGAGGGACCCAATGTGGGGGCTGAACCCACAGTTCTGAGATTAAGAGATTCATGCTCTATTGACTGCGCCTGTATAACTCTTGTGCTACAGCAGTAATGTTTCTGGGTGTGGATGGACATGACATAATAGGCTGACAGCAGGAACACGTGGCCCACAGGCAGTGACAGTATCGCTATCACATTTGGCTGCAGTATATTGTGTTGAGAGCAGCAATAACTTTCCTGCAGAGATGGGAGTGCCTTTAATACAGCTCTTTCAATCGGACAGAGTAACAGGAACGGACCAAAAGTTTCTGCTGTGGATCCATCTCCACGTGGGGGAAAGAGACAGTAAAATAGCGATGAAGAAACAGAAAGAATTGTGCTCGCTGCAAAGTAGGAAAGAAAGAGGTGTTAGGACACGTAAAACAGCTTGGCGATAATTTGCAGCGACAGTTTTATGTTATTTAGTACACAGATTTCTCTTCATGTTCCTTAAGATGTGTAATTTGTATGGTGGTTGTATGAGAACAGTTTATTCTAAAGTCCTGTCAATTAACAGTGGAGAGCTACCTGGTGCACGTCTTCAAGAAGACTCTCTTTAAGGCGATTAGAAGTTTCTCGAACAAATCTGCGTCATATTTTTAAAATAGTTTAGCTAATGAGCAACGAGAGAAAAATGAATTCTCCCACCCTCCATTCGAAGATAAAACTCCATGTGCGAGTCGAAGTTTCCTTGAAGCTACAGATGTTCGTCATTATTGGACATCCCCGGTGATATTGACTAAGGAGCTCAATTCTTACGTGCTGTAGTTCAACGTGCGCAAAACACTCATATCCCCTGCAAATATCGGCAAGGTCAGTGATATTCTCAACAATTTGTGCCATTGCAATTCGTGCAATTCGTGCCATACTTTTTCGCAATGTATTCTGACAAGCCAAGATCAGAGGGTCATATTTGAAAAATGGTGCATTAAAATGTCTTGTACTTCAGGATTTTGATAGTCGATTACATTGTCTCTCACACCTCGGTGTCAGAATTGTGAGACGTTTTTATAATCAGGGGGGAGGGCCGTAGCAATAAGCAGAAAGCACAATCACCTTTTTCCCATTGCAAGTCCATGTTATGGTGAGTTTTTAAAATTGGTTTGCGATTTTCTAAAATATATTCCATACAAAAATATAATTTGGACAGTCGCTATTTATTTGGATATTCCCTTTCACTGAGGATGTCTACAGTATTCCAGCCGAATTAGTACTGATCGAAGAGAGCCATCTACAGGCGAAAGGCGACATAACATCACAGCAGCAGCATTTAAGGCGGAACGAAAAACGCGAATAAGATGCCAACTTCAGCCTTGTAGCAGACCCTGGGAGGCACGCTCAAAATAATCATCTTTCCCAGTACTTCAGAGTCATATTTAGAGCGCTTTACTGCAATTTTATGTGATTGATAGGAGATGTGAAGCCATCGAGCCTGTACTGCCATTTCTCATGCTTTCTCTCAGTGTCGGAGCTGCAATTGCTGTAAAGGAGGCGACTTGAAAATGAAACGTGTAATCACCTTACAGAGGGTCTTCACGACGGGGTGCGTCAGCAAGTTCTCCATTATTGTCAATTTACTGGACTTCTGAAGAAACCTAGCTACAACGAAAATACAAACTGCACAGTTTAAGGCACATGAAGAGAAATCAGTGTGCTGATTGACTCAAAAAATGTCGCTACAAATAATCTGCCAGGCTGATTTACTTGTTCGACCACCTCCCTCCGTCCCCCTTTGCTGTTAGCACAATTCTTTCAGTTTCTTTTCTTGTATTTTCCTTGCTATTTTAGTGTTCCCCATGTGGAGATGGATCCACAACCGAAACTGTTTTCA
The DNA here is from genome assembly GCF_055471065.1 of Atractosteus spatula. Taxonomy (NCBI): domain Eukaryota; kingdom Metazoa; phylum Chordata; class Actinopteri; order Semionotiformes; family Lepisosteidae; genus Atractosteus; species Atractosteus spatula. Next base: position 12,613 of record NW_028296703.1, on the reverse strand, counting down.
CCCTGTGTTTCTGCAGCGTCAGTCTGTATGAGGAGCACAACTTGCTCAGCTCCAGTGGCGCAATCGGTCAGCGCGCGGTACTTATACAGCAGTGCATAGCGGAGTTATGCCGAGGTTGTGAGTTCAAGCCTCACCTGGAGCAGTGTCTTTAGCTACTCAAAGCAACTGTCGAGTTTAGATACTCTTAGGTATTTGATGGAGATAAACTAACATCAAATGAACAAATAAAGGCTTATTTTGAGTCACAATCAAAGAAGGCTCCACAGCTGAAACATTGTGTTTCCTTCTCTTTTCAGCATGGAATAAACCTTGACTTTTCCTTTGAAGCCCATGCATGCTGACGCAGCTCCCTACTAAAATTACACAGCTGTGTACCTCCAACTGACCTGTACACAAATATATGAGAGAGGTCTACTGAGATGAGAGGAGCACTGAAGACTTGAAAAAGCTCTCGCATTAGATTCTGTGTTTTTGTTGTTCCCCAGATTTGTTTTTAATGTTCTTTTTCTTTTGAAGGTGTTGCGTTTGGTTTTTTTTTTCATAGTTGTTAGACTACTACAGGGATTTACCTAGGTTCCTGGAAGACTTCTCGTTTTGTGTTTGTTGTGTTTTCGGGTTACAACAATTTTTTTTTCTATTGATAGGACCCCACGCATTACTATGGGAGTAGTTAACTTTAGTTCTTACATTGTACCTGAAATTACCACATAAACTACTACTCTGTTTCCCTTTTTTTAAAAGGCACAAGTGAAGTTTGTTTTTCCTTGCTGCTGATTGGTAGCTACAATGGGTCAATTGCAATAAACTTATATACAATAAACTCCGCTGAAATTTGTCAGCAGCTCTGTACTAAACCTGTTCTCGATTGCAACAAACCTAAAATAACAGCTGCTGCCCATTAGATGTTACTGCATTAGGAGTCTAGCTTAAACCACCTCTTCATAGGCTTCATAGGCTTAGTCCGCATCTCAGTAGCGGACTAAGCAGAACAATTGATCACATTAGAACTGTCTTGAATGTAATGGAAATAATGTACTCATTAAGTAACAAGCTTATGCACCACTTGCTTGAAAATTATTATTATATTTAACTAAAATTGCTTTCCAGACACCACAAATATTCACAATGAATGTTATCATTACACGTATTTATTAATAAAAGTGTTATTTATTAATAATTAAGTTCCATGTATATCTTTATTAGTAGCTGTATTACAAGTAATGCACATGCAGTCTTTATTATAGTTAGTTTTCAGTTATCCTGGGGAGGGAAGAGAATGGAAATTAAGGAAATAAAAATTTAAAGGGCTTTTAAGTCTTCAATGTGTTCTGTCATAGCTGTGTGTTGTCATATCTGGGTGTTAATTTAGTATATTTGTTGTATTATTTATTGTGATTTAACACTACACTTGTGTTTCTCAGGAGAAAGCAGTAATATTTTTTTTTATTTGAGGGTAAAGAAAATTGTATTGTACGGCCAAATGTAAGGTTACGTTAAGAAAGCATTATTGTTACCTTTTGCAACGTTATTTATTTAAGACGGTTCTTCGGAATAGTGTCCCTTACGTATCTGTGACTGTAGTCCAAGAATAACGGTGCTGAAATAGCCGGAATGTGCGGGAAGAAGATGGAGATGGAACAGGAGGCTTATTAAGTCGATAGAAAGGTTGTGTAGGACTGAACACACTACGGTTATGGTACTGGGTTTAAGAGCATTACGATCCTACAGTCTCCTGAGCCGTAATCAGGTGTCGCGCTGAAATTCACACATGAGGGAATTCAAACGAAAGAAATCACAGAAAAGATATCGCGCTTAAAAAGAAATCCAGAGTGGAGACGCTGGTGATAGAAAACAGAGCTTCATATGATGCATGAGATGCTTTACCTCTGAACTAAACTCGGCTCTTTAATTGTGTTAGGAAGAGTGAATAGTCAACAGTGTACATTTTAAAAATCAAAGCAAGACAATGAGACACGAAGAGAATTCGGAACACGAGCCTCTCCTTCATCGTTTAATGAGCTTTTGATGAACGCCTAAGTGAAAGACAAATTCACTATTTTCACTTTGTGATTAAAAAACACTTTTATCACACCTTAAGCACTCCTGATGGTGTCAAATAGTTCTATTTTCTACCCTCATCATTTGAGGATCCCCAGCTAAAATATATTTTTAAACTACAACAAAATTGCAATATTTTGAATACTATTTAAGTTTACATAGTCACATTCCCGGTGATATTGACTTAGGTGCTCAACTATTAACTTCTTGTAGTTTGACTTGTGCCAAAAGTTTGAAATCTCTGCAACTATCAGGATGCTTAAGGACATCCAAAGAAACCCCATCACATTTAGGGGAGACGGTGTTGAGATCGGATTAATTTGAAATGCATCTTGGGGGACTTTTGATTTACCAACGTTATGTTTAACTGAAGGATACACTGACTGATTGTGCCATAGAAACTAACGCACATCACCTTTTTTCTACATTCACAGGTTTTTGGCTAAAGACAAAAAAAAAGTTTTCTTTTCCTTGCCAGCTGGCAGTAATTCCTCTGCCCTGCAAAAAAGATGAGTATTTTATCTTTCGCAATTTGTATGGATTTTTTAAAAAACAAGTTGTTCCAAAAATTAAATGAACACTTCCATTAAATTTAATGTAGAAGCATGTTGCTGTCCATAATGATAGACTGTGTGGCAAGACAGACACCCCAGGGATTCAAACCCAGGATCTCCTGTTTACTAGGTAAGCACTTTAACCCACTAAGCCACAGCATTCTGTCATCCTAATGTTAATCCCGCATCAGCAGGGTCAGCTTGTCGGTACGCCCGTCTCCATTTGGTGGTTTGAGCTGACGTTACCATGACGTTGCCATTAAATGCAACCAAGAATACTCCAACCGGCGCGCCGCTACGCCTGCCGTCGGAGAACTAAGCCATGGCACTGGCATCAAATATCCCTTTTACAGCCACTTGTACACATCTCAATTGCTCTGAGACACCTGCATTCAGTGTGCGCTGAGCCTGCTCGCTGGGCAAGTGACGAGAAATGGCTTATGTCCAAGGAGCTCAATATGCTTTTTATGTTCAATGGGGTGTCCACTACAGCTAACACTGAAGCGCAGCACAGGCTCTGTGGTTTGACATCTCCCAAGGTAAATGTTGAAATTGTAGGTGGAAGAGGAAAATTACCCTTGAGTATGGGGAAAGAAGCCAACTCATGTCCGGAGGGGGTTAAAGTGTGTATGGAGGTTGCCTAGTGGTTAAGGCAATAACCTTTTAATACATTATACTCTGCACAAGTAGGTTCGAACCCCATCCTCCTCAAGGAAGGGCTTTGACACATTTTGACCTTTTTAAACTTGGTGTGCTTTCGTTTCGTTTCTTCGCTCCTGTACTACAGCAGTAATATTTATATAGGTGTATGATCATGGTAGGCTGACAGCAGGAACATGTGGCCCACAAGCAGTGACAATATCAGAGGTGTCTGCAGTGTGTTGCTTTGTGAGCAACGATAAAATAACTTGACATGGAAGCAGGTGTGCCTGCATTAATACAGCTCCATCGAGAGGAAAAAGTAACACAAGAATCGACTTAAATTCAACAGCACGTTTCTGCAGCTGAAAACGGAACCTACTCCACGTGATGATTGAGCTCACAACCTCGGTATAACTCCACTATAAAAGCACCACAACCTGACCAATTGCGCTACTGGAGCAGCACAGCAAAGTAGCACATTTTCCTCAGTGCACTCAAACAGTGCTTCTTCCCTAGCCTACCAGCTTCAAGACTTTTTTAAATCGATCAAAGATTCATTGGAAAAGGTTTGTCGATGGGTCAGGTGGGAATCACACCCGGATTCACTGCTTGCAAGGCAGCTATGTTCATCATTATACCCAGGACTGGCGCCAGGGGAATGATCTGTAGGGGGGGGGGTCTGAAATCCTGAGGGGGGCAGTGATATTTCGGTTTAAACGGAGCCATTGCAACCATCCAAGTGAATTCTCGCAAGCATGCCACTGATTAGTATTTCATGTTAGAAGATAACGACAAGCAATCTGGTATTTAGTGATGAAGAACAGTTCCACGTTCATCAGAACTCACGTGATTATTTTTGCCTGGGGCATCAACCATATGTGTTCATTTTTGCAACAACATCAACGGTAACGAGGTTCTGAATCATTAAGAAATCATTGTAAAACCAACAGAAAGTACAAACTTCTATAACTACAGTCCTAGTTATATAACGATTGTAAGTATGAGGATAAACTACTGCAAGGCATTGGTCCACCTGAGAAAATAAGGTCATAATAATGTTGACACCCCAAAACATAGACACTATGTAACGTGCTGTTCCTGGACGGATAGCCCTCCTGCACATCAAACAGTCTGATGTAGTAACTGTGAATTCGGGGTTAGTGTAGTTATCTGACCATTGACAAAGTACAACTATTTTTTACGGCTCAAGTTAAGTAAGTGAAAGTGTTCAAAAACTTTTTATCCAAACATTTTATCCAAAACTGAGGGGGGTGGGACTGTTCAGTTGAGGGGGCGATTTTGGCATGCTAGTAACATTTTCACAAAACGTCCAAGAGTTACGAAAACACTTACTTTGTGTATAAAGTACATTGGTACACACTGTAAGTTCAGAATGTGAGAAATACTGCTCAATATGGGATCCTGTCCAGGAATATCAGGGCTGTAAGGGGGTCAGATCTGTAGATGTAGTAAACACATTAGTGGAGACAGTGTGTCTGCTCTCTGTGTGAGAGCCGGACAGGAAGAATAATCTGTGGACTGGGAAGAAGAGACCCTCGTTGGAAGAGCGGCGCTTCTCACAGGAGAGAATGAAAAAAAATCTTTTTCAGGGACGCTGATTTTTCTCCTTGGGGGAATTAAAAGCACTTATAGGGAGTGATCTCGTGGTGCAACGGTAGTGCATCTGAAAACACATCAAAAGGTTGTGTGTTCAAATCATGTCGAGATCGGCTGATGCATGTTCAGGTTCAGCTGGTGTCGATCCCAGAAATTAGACCATGCAGTTTGGTTTTATCTGTACACCACATAGATAATCTAAATGAAATAACAGAGCAGTACAGGACACGCATTCAGGAAATTACACAGCAAGTCATTTTGAACATGACAAGAGAAAAGGCACACTGCACATCCGTGAAACATCACGTCCGACTTTAGAGACAGTTACAGATGCAGCCATTCAAAGTGCGCGTTACAGATACGTACCGCAGGTGGCGTCGCGCATTGTGACGCAAGATGACGCGCGGTACCGTGGTATGTGATTGGTTGACCGACAGGGGCACTCGTGGTCCGTTGGTCTGTCGTAGAAAGACTTACAGTAAACGTCTTTGCTGTGCCCGTTGTAGATATTGAATTTTACCACTGAAGGGAAATCTTAGTAGCTGAGCATAAAAAGAATAGGAGCATACTGTAACGCGTGTGAAGGCCATAAACGATATTAATTTTGGAACATAAACATACAGTATATGGCTGGTCTTGGTACTTTAAAGAAAAAATACACACCAGTATTCCATTTCTCCCTAAACATTTTAAGCATCATAGTCTTTAACTAAAGAGATACCGGAGTCAACAAGCATACTTTTAGAATTTGATTAAAAGGGAATATAATATGGAATCGCGTATCTAACGAAATTAATAACGATATAATTATATTCATGTACCGCAACACAAGAATAGTACACGCTGTACATTGTCTGTCGATAATGTTTCTGTAGTGCTTTTTCAGCACTCTGCATGTGACTGGGTTAGGTTCCTGACTCCCATGTCACACGGTCTGTGATCGAATCCCATGGAACTATGACTTTATTTTTTAACAAACATTTCTTTGAAAAAATGAAACGTTTCCCTTGGTCAGAGATTAAATAAAACCTCACTCGCACCAAACAAATTTATATTTCTACATATCACAACATGATCGGATTTAAGTCTTTTTAATAACAATGAATAGTCACCTATGCGTTACAAAATAAACATTTATATTGATTTGAATCGCGTTTTGATTTAAATCGTAAACGCGTGTTTAAATATATGTGTTTAAAGGCGATATATAAAAGCGCTGATTCTTATGGAATGTGTTCCGCTGGGGATTCAAAAATTTTTTTTTTTAATCGCGTATCTAAGGAAAATAGCAGTATAACTTTGTTCATGCACATCATTATACAGTATCTCATTTTGTATTTCTATAAAAAAAATCGTTTTCCCAAGCCAATATTGTTGTTATTGTTTTTATCCTGTAAAGCGCTTTGAGGAGCGAAACTTTCTCACCACTTAGATTACTTTTTGAAACCATCCTTACACAAAGCAGAAACTGATTGTATTTTCCGATGACATACTGTACAAGTGCAAAGATTACAGATTTTAATCGTCTTTTTTCTGAACCAGGGAAAATCTGATCATGTTTCTCTATAACAATAATAAAAAACTTTATTTTACATATCACCTTCAAAAGTGGCATCTCAAAACAATACAGTAGATGTAAACCACAGATTACAAGGTAAATACCCTTAATCGTTTATTAAATTTAATCGTCTTTTTTCTGAACTGGTTTCACAGCGAAAGACACCTCCCCCCCCCCTCAAAAACCCAGTAAGTACAGTGCTAGTTAAGAAAGGCTAGGCTCCTCAATGAAATCGCTTTAACATGCTAATACGTTGGTGTAACAGTCCGGGCGTGGCAAGCTTCTAATTTCAACCCGACCACGGCGAAAGGAACCCTTCTTTCATTTGAAGACAATGAACATATTTTAGCCCTGAATGAATTAATAGCAAACATGGTTTACATAAAAGACATTTTTCCAAGAAAGTTTAGCCTTTGTCACTAATGAAACCACTAAATAAAGACATAAATATAAAACTCTTAAGAGTTTTAAAATACATGACTTTGCTAAAATTTATTTGAAAATAAAAACTATTACAAACGCCAGGGAAGAGAGAGAACAGGGGAGGGATGTTGGTTTTGCATAAGGGGCGGGGCTATGGAAATGAGGTCTGTTTGGGAATGTGGAGTTACATGTTCTGGCTGTTTGTGAATTATCGTTGTTGAGTATGGTGTGTTGAGGTATTGATTTTGTGTAATGCTTTATGTTGAAAATTGAGGTGGATTTTGTTTATGATAAAGAGGATAAACTGGGATGGGAGGAGGGTTTGGTTTTGCATAAGGGGCGGGATTATGATAATTGGAGGAATTTGCGAGAGTATAATGGTTTGATATATTTGATTTTGTATTGTGGTTGTTATCTATGTTTTTGGTTGGTATTATGTTTATATGGTTGTTTTTGTTGGTTGTTTGTTATTATGGTTATTAATAATACGATCTATAGTTGAAATCTGAGCCTAAATAAAAAGAAAAAGCAAGTGATTAGGTTTATGAGCAATCTAATTACTTATTCGTTTAAAACGCTATATAAAATAAAGTTTATTATTAATTTGCTGGACAGAGCGGTGAACATTATTATGCATAAGACAAAGATAACGATCCTGATCAGTTTAGAAATCTGTGTACGCTGTAAGGTTTTTACTTCTTAAACTTTTAAAATACACGTTTCAAATAGAAAGAAATCCTCTTCCTGGTACAGTCGCATGAAGAGAGAGGTGAAACAGCCCTACACAGCCCTGTCGCAGTACACGAATATAATCATATCGTTATTAAATTCTTTAGATACGCGATTCCATATTATATTAGCAGAAAAGCTTAAAACTACCACTTTTTCACACGCTATTTCACATGTTAGTTAAATACTTCGATGCTTAAAATGTTTAGGGAGAAATGGAATACCGGTGTGTATTTTTCCTTTAAAGTACCGATTCCTGGAATCTGACTGGCTGACACCCTTCTGAAGTGGTTCCATAAGATCTGGTATACGGAAAAGAAAGCGTTGATAAAAAACCCTGGATTCCCATGTATCTCAGAGAGCGAGTGATCAGAAAAAGGAACAGCTGTTACACCCAGGTTTTACGCTCTCTCTCTGTTGAATGAATAAAAGCATTTTATTAAAAACGCGTTTGCGGTTGTCTGGGTATTTACCTTGTAATCTGTGGTTTACATCTAATGTATTGTTTTGAGATGCCACTTTTATAGGTGATATGTAAAATAAAGTTTTTTATTATTGTTATAGAGAAACATGATCAGATTTTCCCTGGTTCAGAAAAAAGACGATTAAAATCTGTAATCTTTCCACTTGTATGTCATCGGACATTAACAAGTACAACCCCCCCTCTCTGCAGGAGTGCTGGCTGTGACGAATTAAACCGGTTTCACAGGTATTTTCAAAGTAGGAAGTACAGTGTTAACTAGTAGCTAGGCTCCTCAATGAAATCGCTTTAACATGCGTTGGTGTAACAGTCCGGGCGTGGCAAGCTTCCAATGTCAACTCGACTCGATTGGAAGACAATGAATGTATTTTAGCCCTAAATGAATTAATAGCAAACATGGTTTACATAAAAGACATTTTTCCAAGAAAGTTTATAATAATACGATCTATAGTTGAAATCTGAGCCTAAATATAAAGGAAAAGCATTTTCAGAGAGCAATCACGCTGTGTTTATGTAGAAAAAGCGATTAGGTTTATGAGCAATCTAATTACCTATTCGCTTAAAACGCTATATAAAATAAAGTTTATTAAAGGTGAATGATAAGTGTCGCAGTTTAAATAATTTTCGTAGTAGGGCTTGGACAGATTCCAAGTGCATTTTTGCAATTTACGTTGCATTGTCCAATGTGCTGTTGTAATACAGTTTAGAATACAGTAAGTCTAAACTGTATCAGCTTTATTTATGGGTTGCAATTTAGAAAAAGTCAAAAAACGCACTCAAAATGCAATTTAGAGCTTTCTGGCAAGAGGAGACACCCAAATTATAATGTAACATGCCACTGTTTGTGCATGAACAAAGTTATACTGCAATTTTCCTTAGATACGCGATTAAAAAAAATACATTTTTTGAATCCCCGGCGGAACACATTCCATAAGAATCAGCGCTTTTATACAGTATATCGCCTTTAAACACATATATTTAAACACGCGTTTACGATTTAAATCAAAACGCGATTCAAATCAATATAAATGTTTATTTTGTAACGCATAGGTGACTATTCATTGTTATTAAAAAGACATAAATTTGATCATGTTGTGATATTTAGAAATATAAATTTGTTTGGTGCGAGTGAGGTTTTATTCAATCTCTGACCAAGGGAAACGTTTCATTTTTTCAAAGAAATGTTTGTTAAAAAATAAAGTCATAGGTCCATGGGATTCAATCACAGACCATGTGACATGGGAGTCAGGAAACTAACCCACAGCGCCACCAGCACGGTCACATGCTGAAGGCTGAAAAAGCACTACAGAAACATTATCGACAGACAATGTACAGATTTGATAAAGCTATAAAATAATGTAATTAGGCACAGAACAAGTTTACAGCACAGTACAATAATAAATGCTGACCATGACTTTAGAAGCATAAATTACCTTACACTCAATTTAAACACAAGCTGTCTTTAGCCCTCTAAGCTGGTTCATACAGAAATGTAGAGAACCAGGCTCAGAACACACAGCTTCATTAGCGAATACATATGCAGGATAACTGGAGAAGAAGTTTTACAGTGGATGGATTTTTAGAAACATCCCATCAGTGACATCACTGAAGTCAACTCCTAGGTAACTGTCGTGTGGATAGTTTCACAAGAATCAGACAAAGGTTTAAGCATCGCTTGTTCTAGATAAAACTGCAAAAAAAAACAACAACCCATAATGTACTTCTTTGCGGCTCTGTTTGCCCAAATCATATATTCACAACGTGAAATTAGAAAATAATATTACGTAACCAAAATCCGCAATATGGAAACAGAACCTGTGTAATTGTTGACAGATGATGTACTCGTAACATTTTTACAAGACGAACTACAACATTTAAAAAATGACTTGTATGTACTTGATATCTCTAATCAATCCACGGCGATATAGTTAAAGCAGTCCCCGCACAAAACGAAACTAAAACGCCCTGGGCCTACCGTTTCGCGCTTCTTATCAGTTGCTCAAAAGTAATTTGACCGTATGAAATGCATAATATAAACCTAGAAACATATACGTGAGCAGTATTTACGTAGTATCGGTGTCAAGACATACCTCTCAAATACTGTAAATCAAGTTAAAAATATCTCAAGACCGATTCTGGTCATTATGAAACCATGTTTCGTGCATGTTTTCTTTAAAGTACCGAGACCAGCCATATACTGTATGTTTATGTTCCAAAATTAATATCGTTTATGGCCTTCACATGCATTGCAGTATGCTCCTATTCTTTTTATGCTCAGGCACTAAGATTTCCCTTCAGTGGTAAAATTCCATATAAATATTCAATACTTAAACGGGCACAGTTAAGACATTAAATATACATATACATACTGTATACAGTACAGTTTGCATACGGTAATATGTTTATGTTCTTAAATCAATCTCTTTTATGAGCATGTGAAAGGCATGGTGAATCAATTCTCAAAAATTACTGTACTTTGCATGATTGGAAAAAAATGCGTGATTGCGAAATGCTGTGGTGTTACTTTTACAAAGACGGTCAATGAAAAAAAGAATGTGGACCAGGGCAATACTTTGAGTTTACAGCTTGTTCAAGGTCATTTATTATTAATACTATTAGTAATATCTTCGTTAAAGACTTTGATAGCTACGGCTCAAACATGAGAGGTTGAGCTTTATTAGCTCCACCTTGCGGAAATTCCGGATACTATTATTTTGCTAGCGGTATTTACCGGTAACTCGCGGTAGACTGCGTACAGTGTACTGGAAAATAATGCGGTATCGCCCGCGCATTTTGAATGGCTGCATCTGTACATCACAGAATGGAAGTTTCAGGCCCCTTTTTCATTACAGGTTCAAACTAACCTGAAAGTTACAGAGCTTTAGGTCACTTTTGTATTAAAAAGTGTCTGAAGCCTGTAAATATAATTTGCCCTTTTAAATTGTGGATGAAATCCAATCCCATGTACCAAGACCTTACAGTATATTCATGTTAATTAAAATGACTAACGCTATTGGACATTAGCTGGTGCTTTTTGTAACGATTTGCTATTTCATGCTGGAAAGAAGGAAACCCGACCAACGTTTGCTTTCAGGTGTGGTTCATTCACATAATGGACATCTATTTCTGAGTAGCCTGATTTAAAAACACACGAATCCGGTAGAAGTCGAACCTACAATCTCATGATGCAAAATCAGACGCGTTATTCATTAAATCACTGGCCAATCATGTAACTGAATTGCACCATGGTGAGTTCAGCGCTGCAACTAGTAATACACCATCCCATCTAAAATTTCTAAGTGAGAAACGTGTTTTCTACATTTTTATCAGTTTTAAAATATCATCTCTTTCATACAGACAAAGGGTTTGTGTGTCACTTTGAAATTCTGATTGATTTAGAATTCAAAGAAAAAGGTTTTCTTCAACAACGCAGTGAAATTATGACATCTTTCACTCTACTTCTCTCTTGTAGTAAAGCAGACCTTGCAGTGTGAGCATTTACTCCAGTAAATTAGGTCATGTATCATGTTAAATCACTTCTTCAAAACAAAACATTTCCTGGTGCACGTTTTCTCCAAGAAAAAAAATACATTTTTCCCTAACATGATTTCTAGTTTTTTTTTTCCATCAGAGTACAGAAAGAAGAAAAAAGGGAAAAGCAGTGTCGCAAAAAAACTCCATCGCCCTTGGGAGATGTCAAGCTCATCGGATATGAAAAGTGCCCAATAAAAGCAATAAAAGCTTCATTTATCTTAGCGTCGGGGCTGCTATTGTGTGTAGAGGAGGCAACTTGCTCAGCCAGCAGACTCAGCGCTTACTGAATACAAGTATGTTTTGAGTGTCATGCTGATCGTCTTATAAATGCAAAAGAAACTTTTAAAGCTGATAAAAGTTTTCCATTGTAATTTGCATGTAGCTACAATGTCCCTGGAAGAGAGATTTTATCAGTTGCACGTAATCGGTATTTTTTACTTTTTGTTTAGTACTGGAAATATATTTTTTTAAGTTTTCTAAAGAAGATCTCAAGAAGTATTGCCAGGACCTACCTTTAGCACTCAATAGCGATATTGATGGAGTAGAAATGTAAGATAAATTGATGATCTGAGCTAAAATAGTCCTTACACGCCTCCTGTAACAGTGTTCGTATTCATAGCAAGTTATATTCATTTTCAACCCCAAACGTTGCTATTGCATTAAGCTTTGTGCGACCATTACAGGTTTCGGTAGCTTCTGAAGAGCGCACTTTTCCAAACTGAAACCTATAAGAACATTATTCAAGACGCACCATGTCCCAGATTCATTCATCAGGACTAGGATTAATATCAATGGAAAGTACTTCAAAATAAAAGATTTAACTGAAATATTAAAAGAGTAGGAAAGCATTTAAAGTAGAAAAAAATAAGTTCAGATGATATTTAATTTTTTGAGAAATGGGCACATACATCAGCTCAGTGAGCAGTGCGAGGTGCTCTCCTGGAGATTATGTTAAATTAGTTAAAATCATGTGATAGTTAAAAAAGCTTAATACTTAGTGAAACAGCCAGCACAAGT
>NW_028296702.1:0-97776 GCF_055471065.1 Atractosteus spatula | reverse complement strand
TGCTGCTAATCACATTCACGTGTTCACGAAGCTTTTTTCTGTCCATTATGTTGTTGCTAAGCAGTTTCTCCGTTTTCCTCGTATTGTGATTGTCAGCGAGCACAAGACTGAAACAGTGTAAAGACAGGGTAAAACGCCTGACTGTCGGGAGTGGGATTTGAACCCTCGCCTCTATCTGGAGAGCGGAACACAAAGCTTAAAAGACACGAATCTATGAATCCGCTGTTCTAAACCACGCGACTATCCTGAAGAAATGTACACCGAATGCACCAGTTGCATCCGATTTTCCGTAACTTTAGGACGATTGACACGACTGGACGAACACAATTTGTGGCGTTTAGCATGACATAGTCTTGCAGGCAGACAATGTTTTGTCCCACTAATTATATAATTTTATCGTTTACTCGTTTTAAAAAAACACGGTCTTCTCGTTCCTAATCAGATTTTTAGTGCTTTCGGACGTTACTTCCAACCTAGACTGACAGCTCACTCGATCTGTTTGTGATCAGACCATGGAGTGGGGGGGCTGTACCAAATGCCCGTTCCTTCCCAATGCTGAGACGATCATTCGGAAGATGGGTGTGAAGAGAGACAGGCTTTGTCGACTAAAGAACAAGGCAGGATATGCAAGAACACTCATCACTGGCGACAGTTACATTCTTTTACTATAGAGACTCCTACTTTGCGTGTTTTTTAAAGACACTGAAACTCAAGGAAAGTGGTGACAAACGAAACAGGTGGGGTTTGAACCCATGATCCTCAGTTGACGAAACCGACACCTTACCACTTAGCCGCCGCGCCTTCAAACAAGCAGGCGACTAATGTTGTTCAAATTATTTGTTTCTGAATCTTTTTTACATCGCCTGGAGGCAGCAACAACAACAAAAAAGGGATTCTTAACAAGGAGATACGCGGCAGCGGTGTGATTCCAACAGATGCCCCCGAAGAGACTGGAGCTTTAATCCAGCTCCTTAGAGCGCTCGGCCGCGTTACTCTCGACAGCGGCTCTTCAGCTCTTGTGGTCTGACCTAGTGGTGTTATGACACGTGGAAGCGACTGCAACTTCATTTTCTGAGATGCTTTCTCTCACGTGGTGAAATCTCGACTTTGGCACCTCTGGATATAGTTCTTCTGTGGAGCGGGCTTTCAAACCTGTGCTTATAGCGCCCTTGAAGTCATTTTATTTTTACAGGAAGACGTATTCCAAAAGATGCATTCGTACTGGATTTGACTGGGATTCTGAAATACTTCTTGCAAATGTATTCAGACGTTCTTGAACCTATAATAAAAAACAGACCTGAAACTCCATAGCTTCCAATCTCTGATGTTACTGTCCTTAAACTCGGACGTGATGTTCTGCAGACGTGCAGTGTCCCTTTACTCTCGTGTTTTCAAAACGAGCGCAGAAGAAGTGGAACTGGCCTGACTGCACAGGAAAGTACGGAATAATAAAATGTTTCTACGGCTCAAAAATGTCCCTTTAGACCCTCGTCACGTCTCTGTGAAGAACGGGCAGGTAGAGAGATTTTACAGATGCTCATGATGTTTCGCACGGGGTGTTACCTGTTGAAGTGTCTCCCCAGTGGGCAAAAGATGTAGAATATAAGTCTATTAAATGCATACCTTAGAATTATAAATGTGGTCGTAATTTGTCTAGAATGAAATTCTAATATACGTATGTTGTTATACGTCAATTATACATCTATGATTATATGTTCATTATACATAAATGGTTGGAGTTCTTATGTACGGATCAATTAAGCAGACTATTATACATATATGGTTGGAGTTCTATTATACAATATATAGTTCTATTATACAATTAACTGTAGAGGACTATTATACACATATGGATAGAGATCTATTATACATCAAAGATTTTAGTTTTAGTTTTAGTTTTAAAAGTTTTATAGGCAGAGAAACAAGTAAATCAAGCCAATGATTTGGTTTAGAAATTTATTCTGTAAATATACAATCATTCACACCTGAAAAATATCTAGTTCAAATTATAGTACATTATATACAATATTGTAATCAACATATGGCTAATCATCAACTGCTACTAGATCTTCACTAATCAACCAATCAGACATACCCATTACACATTTTCAAACATTAACTGCACTTTTCTGCAGTCTTTGCTCAGTCCTAGAATACAAAGTGACCATATTTCAAAGTTCAAAAGTTGTAGTAACTTTTTAGAACATGGAGCTTTTTGTAAAACACTTTATTTTGGCATTAAAAGATCAGCAAGATTATACATTATAAACTAAAAATAAGAAAGTATGCCAGAGACGGATCCTATTAATCAGATGTAAGCTGTCATATAATGACCTATCTGTAAACTGGAATACTAGTAGTGGATATTTTCCACACCACAGAGAGAATATAATATCATACAAGTAGGTTTTGATTGTCCATATTGTCAAGGACTCGCTTGTGTGTACAGAACTCTTCCATTGTGCTCAGCCTCTTGATGTGGAATTGGGAGTCCACCTGTTCTGTACACTTTCCCACACAACTCAGTTCATCCTCTGATCTCTATCAGGAGACCCAATACCCAAAACTCTGAAATCATTCACATTTTGTATCAGCATTTGAAAGGAATTAGGTCAGGATTTTCTTACACTATTGTTACATTAGCATAACTGTAGTGTTGCTAATGTGCTACATGGAATTTATAATCCTAAAAATGTTAAATTTCCACATTTGTAGTTGATTTTGTATGCTCTGCACCTTCACACTATTTTTATGTGCCATTTATTGCTTATTAACATACTATTTTTAATCAAAATAATATTAAGTAAGACCTGTATGTATTCAAATAGTATTATTATTATTTATACTTACTCATCAAAAGAGGATTGCTCAGAAAAACGTATTTAACCAAAATGGCAAACAACGAATATCAGCAATGCATTGTGGTATATAACCAGAAAAGATGCTGTGTTAGATATGTTTTCAATTTCAATTATATATGCATTTATTAATGTTTTTGATATTACGGTTGCAATTTAACCATGGTGAGAATCCCTCCCTATCATACAGGAGAGTGGGGTTTGATTCCTGACAGGGAGCTAAGGAGCTTTTTCTACAACCTGTTTACAATTTAAACTGTAGTGTGAGACACCTTTCTTCCTACTGAAATCATTTTTTTTAAATGAGATGAATTTGTTATAACAACACAAAACATCAAAGTGAAGCTGCTTTTCAGCAACCCCTTGGCTACATGGGAATTTTGTTTTTTTGACAACAGGGTCATTTGCAAAATTAAACAAGGAATTGATTCACTCCTGTGAAATACTGTATAAAATGGAAGATGGGTTTGACATGGAAACAACTACACACATTTTAGTTTTTTTTTTTTCCAATTGTACTCCCATCAAAGTGACATAAGAAAAGTCATTGTCAGAAGTGGGATATGAAAACAGGCCACCAGGGGAGACTGATGTAATAAGTGCACCAGAAATATATTGAAAACAAATGGGCTGTCACTAAGAGAAATACAGGTCCCACCATAAAACACCATAAGGAGTGCAAAACATGTTAAGTTATTTCTGTACTTCATCAGCGTCGGTAAAAGAGGGACTCAAGGACACAAAGACTCTAGTTTGGGATTCAGGCTGAGAAAGGGAAGTGTGACTTTGGATACAGGGCATGGTAGAGAGGAACAAATGGCGCAATGAAATAAAATGCCAAAACCCCAGATTGAACCAGGGACCTTTAGAGCGTCAGTCTAAGGCTTTCTCAGCCGAGCTATTTCAACCTCCGTGTATGATCCAACCTCTGCTGTCTACAGTAGCCTCCTAAAGTTCCAGCATGAATGCATGAAGAGGAGTGGTAGAGTGTTACTGCAACGTCATTCAGAAGGGAAGTGATCCGGCTCAGCTCTCTGAGGTCTGGTAGATACATCTTCCTCATGAGTAATGTAGGATCAACTTCTTCAGGCTGGAGGAAGAGCTTGCATTTCGGCAGCAGTGACTGACTGAGTAGTGACTTCTAGGACCTGGTCTTATCAAGTTGCTTTGCCAAGTTTGTCAGTTCTGCTGAAATGACCTGTCTCTTGGAAATTTAGGAAGCAGAAGAATGACTATCTGAAAGGTGACATGATCTGCTGGCTGTTTGACGTGATCATGAATGACACAGGAAATGCGAGTTCTTGCAATAAGACAAAACAAGATCCATAAAACACTGGCAGAAGTGCAAAATGTGAGAGGATAAAAGACACCTGTTTCTGCCCGATTTCAAACAGGGGATCTTGCGCATGTGTGATGAACATGATAATCACAATATTACAGAAATGACAGCAGCATTGAACGTGTCAAGACGTAAAAGATTGTTAATTCTCTTCAAATACTCACAGTGTCTTTATTCTGCTGTATTAATTTACTGTGCTCATCAGGCAGTAACAAACCTGTTACCTACACTGTTCCCAGAACTGGATAGGTGACTCCACATTCTATAGCTCTCTAGCATAGAGGAAGTCAGACTACAGAAATGGAGAAAATCTCCTCTTCAGAAAGTGGAAATATATTCCTTAGAAAAGTCCTTTTCTCAAAGTTCAACACTCTCTGCAAGTCACTCATTCCCACCTTGCGCAGTGTAGTGGTTATCACCTTCTCTTAACACATCAAAGGGTTTCTTTTTGAAAGCAAGCTAAAACAAGTGATCACTTTTCTCACATTTTTCATTGCTGACGTTGCTTTATGGGTCTATTTTCTATACTGTGCTGATCAATTGAAAACGAGAAGGCGAAAAAGACATGTTCCCACACCTAAGGTTGAACCCAGGGAATCACAGTCAAATACCAGGAACCATAACTACTAGATTGTATGGAATACAGCTTTATCATGATATCAAAGTGCAATATCTTTTTTCACCAAAAATGGGCTTCCTGACTTCAGAAAGCCTTCGAGACAAATACTAAAAGAGCAAAAATTCCACTTGGTAAAGGAAATGAAAACACATGTACCTTACCAAACTTTGAGTACAGGCAGTCAGGGTGATAATACAAGACGATTTAAAATTCAACAAATAAAACCTGTCAACCGGTAATCCCAACTACTCATAAAAAACTGAAGTGGCAATACACAGTAGGTGACTCTTGGGTGTACATTAAATCCATGTAAGAAGAGGGTTTAGTGTTATATTTCCAAATCCAATATGCAAATGAGAGACCTGGCCCAGCCAATCACAAGTCTCCCGTGGTCTGGAATGGAGCTGATCTCCTCTTCTAGTTATTCATGCTGGAGTTAGGTTACATATTAGCATAATTAATATGACAGCTACTCCAGAAACAAAAAATGTAAACAAATACACTGGATTGTGACTGCAACTGTTAGATTGTAGCTCTGGAGATGACCTTGTAATTCTCCTTCTAAGGTAAGGAAGAGGAGGAGCTTCACCAATCTGTTTTTCCACCAAATAAATTGGCTTTCTGACTTCAGAAAACCTTCCATTTTTTTATTTTTTTTATTTTTAAGAACTTTATTTTAATTTCACAAACAAATACAAATATTCACAAAATAGGAAACTGTAATAAATACAGTGGTGTGAAAAAGTATTTGCCCCCTTCCTGATTTCTTATTTTTTTGCATGTTTGTCACACTGAAATGTTTCAGATCATCAAACAAATTGAAATATTAGACAAAGATAACACAAGTAAACACAAAATGCAGTTTTTAAATGAAGGTTTTTATTATTAAGGGAAAACAAAAATCCAAACGTACATGGCCCTGTGTGAAAAAGTGATTGCCCCCTAAACCTAATAACTGGTTGGGCCACCCTTAGCAGCAACAACTGCAATCAAGCGTTTGTGATAACTGGCAATGAGTCTTTTACAGCACTGTGGAGGAATTTTGGCCCACTCATCTTTGCAGAATTGTTGTAATTCAGCACCATTGGAGGGTTTTCGAGCCTTAACTCCTTTTTTAAGGTCATGCCACAACATCTCAATCGGATTCAGGTCAGGACTTTGACTAGATAGATAGATAATACTTTATTAATCCCATAGGGAAATTGATGTGTTACAGCAGTCCAGCCCAAGACAAGCAAAACAGACATCAGAATAGTTATAAAACAAAAGACAAACAAAATAAATAAAAATAAATAAATACATAGGTGTGTGCAAAATGTGCTGATCATAGTCGCTGTAAAAACAATAAAATATGTGCAAAATGTGCATAGGTTTATACAGACTGATTGTCCAAAAAGTACAATGGAGTAAACATGCTGTCCATAGAGGAGCAAATGAAGGGCTAACAGTCCTAGCCTAGGGCAGCGTTATACACCCTGACAGCCGCCGGGAGGAAAGACCTGCGTAAACGTTCCCTTGAACACCGTAGCTGGAGCAGTCTATTGCTAAATGTGCTCCGCTGCCCAGTAACAGTCCCATGAAGCGGATGAGAGGTGTTGTTCATGATGGCTGTGCGCTTGTTCAGCATTCTCCTCTCAGCCACCACCTCCATGGGGTCAAGGCTCATCCCCAGCACAGTGCCAGCCTTCTTGATGAGTTTATTGAGCCTATTTGCATCTTTTGTCATGATGCTGCTGCCCCAGCACACCACAGCGTAGAAGATGGCCGCCGCCACCACTGATTCATAAAAAATGTGTAGCAATGTTCCACACACACCAAAGGACCTGAGTCTCCTAAGAAAATAGAGTTGGTTCTGACCTTTCTTGTACAGGGCATCAGTGTTACCAGACCACTCCAGCTTATCATCCAGGTGTACCCCTAAGTACTTGTAGGAATGTACGCCCTCTATGTCCTCACCCTGGATGGAAACAGGGTTCAGTGGAGACTTATTCCTTCGAAAGTTTAAAAAATCATTTCTTTGGTCTTGCTGGTGTTAAGCTGGAGATGGTTAAGATGACGCCACTCCACAAAATTGGTAATCAAGCTCCTATATTCCTCCTCCCTCCCCTCTCTAATACACCCCACAATTGCAGAGTCATCCGAAAACTTCTGCAGATGACATGTCTCAGAGTTGTACCTGAAGTCAGAGGTGTAAAAGGTGAACAGGAATGGAGCAAGGACAGTCCCCTGTGGAGCCCCAGTACTGCTAAAAATCTGTTCGGACACACAGCTCTGTAGCCGTACATACTGTGGCCTGCAGGTCAGATAGTCTATAATCCAGGACAGCAGGGGAGTGTCCACCTGCGCCGCCCTTAGCTTATCTCTCAGTAAAGGTGGATGGATGGTGTTAAAGGCACTGGAGAAGTCAAAGAACATAACTCTCACAATGCTCCCCGTCTTCTCCAGGTGAGAGTTAGCTCTGTGTAGCAGATAGATGACTGCATCCTCCACTCCCAGGTGTGACCGATAGGCGAACTGCAGGGGGTCCAGTGCTGTACTCACCAGGGTTCTGAGGTGGTCCAGTACAAGCCTTTCCAAAGTTTTCATTAGGTGTGATGTAAGTGCCACTGGTCTGTAGTCATTCAAGACTTTAGGGTGCCCCTTTTTGGGTACTGGCACCAGGCAAGATGTCTTCCAGAGCATCGGAACCTTTTCTAATCTCAGGCTGAGGTTGAAGATGTACTGCAGCACTGAACCCAGTTGGTCCGCACAGATCTTTAGCACCCTGGAGCTGACACCGTCAGGACCCGCTGCCTTCCCTGCATGGAGTCTCCTCAACTCCCTTCTGACCTGGTCAGCTGTGATGGATAGGCCGAGGAGGGCAGGGGAAGATGGAGTAGGAGTAGGAGGGATCACATGATGGGGTGACTGAGGACATGAAGAGGGTGTCTGGGGTGAAGGCCTGTGAGGTGAATGGACAGTGGACCCTGTATCGAATCTGTTGAAGAAAAGATTCAGCTCATTGGCCCTCTCCAGGCCTCCCTCACTCTGTTGGCCGCCGGACAACTTGTATCCGGAGATCTTCCTCATGCCATTCCACATTTCTCTCACATTGCTCTCCCTCAGCCTGTCCTCCATTATACAGCAGTGTACCGCAGAGTCATGCTGAGGTTGTGAGTTTGAGCCTCAGCTGGAGCAGTGTGGCCTGTGTATTTAGCTACTGAAAGCAACTGACGATTTTCTGGAGATCAGGTCTCAGTTAACATGAAAAGAAACAAGTAAATGTTTATTCTGTATTACACCCAAAGAAGGCTCCAGAGCCATGATTCTGAGTCTGGTAAGAGTAACACAGTTAAATAAATCATCAGTCCAGCTGTGGAACTGAGTGCCGGGTGGAAATAAAACCAATAACAAATAAAACAAATCAGACAGGGCCCTTTCAGTCTTCTCCATATATATCAGAGCCACATCACTGTTTCTTCCACTGTGGCAGTGAGGTCACTCAGGTCAGCCCAGGAATACAGAAACAAGGTGGACTGAATAAGAACTGGGTGTCCTGTGGATGTGAACAGAGCCAAATAATTTAAATGAAAAAGAAAGAAAAGCCCAGCAGTGACTGTCCCCTCTGTACTGAGCCTGGTGGACAGCAGCTCTTCCAGTTGAGTCCCTCAGACTCTGAGTCTGTCCCTGTGCAGCTCCAGTCCACACAGATGTTCCAGCCCCTTCAGCTGTGGCCCCAGTCTCTCTGAGTGGAGCTGACTGTGAGGAAGAGACTGAGACTCTCTAACAGCACAGTGGAGCTGAACTAATACTTATACACTGATACACCCCCAGTCTGAACAGAGTGAGGACACAGCTCAGCTCATCCTCCTTATTCTTATCGGTAGTAGTAGCAGTAGCAGTAGGAGGAGCAGTAAAATATTAGTAGTAGGTATAAATAGTAATAGTAGGTAGCAGTAGTATCAGTGGCAGGAGTAGTTGTAGTAATAGCTGTAGTAGTATTAGTAGTTATGCTGTATTTAAACTTTCCTGTTCAATATAGCAGAGCTCCTGTGTTACAGCCTCACCATAATAACTGCAGCAGCAGGAGCATAAGTGCAAGAGTCAGTCTGAAAAAGCAATGATATGATGATTTCTTTTAAAAATCTTTCCTTGTTTACACAGCCTAAAAGCGGTGATATTAGACAGAGCTTCACTGGAGCTGCAGGTCAGACTCTGCAGTGAGTCTGTGGTTTGTGCTCTTCTGAGCTCCTCCAGCACAGGAAGCCAGGCTGTACTGTGAGGCTGTGGCTGGTTCCCCTCTCTGTGAACTGGGCTCAGGGGTCACTGATCTGGCAGCTGTGGGCTCTGTTCCAGGTCAGAAGCAAGAAGCTTCTATTAACCCTTTCCAGGACCTCCAGCCCTTCAGTATTACTGTAGTGATTCATTATTTTTACTGTAAGTCAGCCTCCAAGCATCTGTCAGAAGTGTTTGACTGACAATTGAGCAATATGTGATTATCTCTTATTATTATTTTTACTTATTTAATGAACAGCAGTATTGCCACTCTTATGAGTATAATATGATTATCAGCAGCAGCAGACTGATGGTCGTGTCTACAATAGTGACTAGTTGACCAGTCTGTAGCTCTGAGCAGTGGGACTCAGATCACACAGAAGACCTGTCTGTGTGTGATTCCACACCAGCCCTGGAATTCAGCATCTCCCACACGTCTCTCATGGGGAGTCTTATAAATATAAAGTTAAAGAGAGTCTGATAACAGTTATACAGCTAGTTAAATAATCAAGCTGAGGAACTGAGAGCTCGAGTGGAAATAAAACCAAGAGATGCTCTTCAACCTCCAGGATCAGGAGTCTGATCCTCCTGGCTTCTATTCTGTGGAGATTCGTGTAAAACGCTTAAAAGCGCTTATTATAGAGACCTGTGCTCTTTCTCTTCTGCTCCACAGGAGTATGCTTTATAACGCATTAGTCTGTGAAGTAAACATTTTTTTTCTGTTTAATGAATTTCATTCCTCAGTATGTCATTCTTCTCCTCCTGCTGTTATGAATCGCTTCTCTTAACAGCCTGTGTTTTTTGGGGGGAGATGTTATATCTATAAGAAAAGCCCCCCAGGCTCCGGACAGGAGTCTCCTCCAGCCGAGACGCGCTCTGCTCTGTCAGAAAGAGCGCTGTGACGTCACAGACACCAGCCATAGCGCCGGGATCAGAGAGCGAGACCGCGGAAGAAGCGAAGAGCGCACGGAGGAGAGTTATTGATCACTTATCTATCGACAAGCAATTAATTCAACTAAAGAACAGTAGAAAAATCGATTAACTTCACTGATTAGTGAGCACTGATTCTTTTCCCGTTCTTGACCCATTTTAAAATCTAGAATAGAGTCAATATCGATTAATTAACATAGTGCATTTTGTGTTAATAATGTTCAATCCGAAATTAAAGAATTATTCATTCAAATTATTATTTAGGAATTGTATCTGAGAGCTAGAAAAATATATTCAAAGTTAATAAATTTGTGTAAGTAACAGTTTAAATGCATTTTCCATTTGTTTACAAATCATAAGTATGGTAACCATGGCGACACGCGGCACGTCACTGTGCCTGGCTAGGTCATAAAGAGTGGTGTGATGTCACAGACAGCAACTAATACTAATGCTAGTGTATTTATGTTAATATTAGTGAGAGTACAACTGGTAGTATTAATATTAATGCTAGTATTCATGTGAGAATGATGATAGCACTACTGATAGTTTTAGTTTTAATGGTCATATTAATGTTAATATTAAATTTAATTATAGTGTTACTGTTACAGTATTAACAGTAGCAGTAGTGTTAGTTTTAGTGATAGCATTACTGTTATTATAAGTAGTTTGTGTCAGTGTTAGTCATAATGATAGTGTAAGTCTTTTAATTTTAGTTTTAATGCTAGTATTCATGTTAATATTAGTGCAAATTATAGATTTACTGTTAGATTATTTACACTAGTGGTCATGTTAGTTTTAGTGATAACATTACTGTTATTATTAGTATTAGTAGTGTAGTAGTAGTTTGTATCACTGTTAGGGATATTGATAGTGTTAGTCGTAGTGATAGTGTTAGTGTTGTAATATTAGTGGTATTTGTGTTAGTGTTAGTTATAGTGTATTTGTGGTTATTAGTGTATGTAGAGTGTGTCTGTGAGTTTGTGGTGTTTGTGAGTGTGTGGTGTTTGTCAGTGTGTGAATGTGTGTCTGTCAGTGTGATATATCTGTCATTGTGTATGTGTGTGTCTGTTAGTGTGTGGGTGTGTGTCTGCAAGTATGTGGTG
Source organism: Atractosteus spatula (assembly GCF_055471065.1). Classification (NCBI taxonomy): domain Eukaryota; kingdom Metazoa; phylum Chordata; class Actinopteri; order Semionotiformes; family Lepisosteidae; genus Atractosteus; species Atractosteus spatula. The sequence goes on along the minus strand of NW_028296702.1, from coordinate 86,673 downwards.
TCTATCAGTGTGTGGGTGTGTGTCTGTAAGTATTAGTAGTGTCTATTGTGTGTATCTGTGAATGTGTGCGAGTATGTGTGTGAGTGTCTGATTGTGTGTATAAATGTGTGTGGTGCCTGTGAGTGTGTGTTGTGTCTATGTGTGTGTCTGTGAATGTGTGTCTGTGAGTGTGTATCTGTGAGTGTGTGTAGTGTCTGTATGAATGTGTGTGAGTGTGTGGTTGTCAGTGTGTGAATGTGTGTGAGTGTGTGGTTGTGTCTCTGTCAGTGTGTCATAATATGTGTGAGTTTGTGGGTGTATATCTGTCAGTGTGTGTGTAAATGTGTGTGTAGGTGGGCTTGGGCTCCAATGCTGTGTCTGACAGAAGTGACCCATCAACAGGTGTTGAGGTCCAGAGTCGCTTGCGAATTTCTAGAGCACTTTAGAACTTTCTAGAGTCCAGACCAATGAACAGAAATCTGTGAGTGCTGTGTTTTTATCACTATTAGCGTATGTGGTGTCTGTGAGTGTGTGGATATGTGTGAGTGTGTGGGTGTTTGTGAGTGTGTGATGTGTGTGGGTGTGTGTCTGTATGTGTAGTGTCTGTGTGTCTATGTGAGTATTAATGATGATAGCACTACTGAATACTAGTATTCATGTGAGAATAAGTGATGATAGAGCTACTTTTAATTTTAGTTTTAATGCTAGTATTCATGTTAATATTAGTGATAATCATAGTGTTAGTGTCAGAATATTAACACTCATTGTCATGTTAGTTCTTTTGATAGCATTACTGTTATTATTGGTATTATTAGTGTACTACTAAGTTTGTGTTATTGTTAGTAATAATGAAACTATAAGCCTTAATTGCAGTGTTACTGTTGTAATATTAGCAGTATTTGTGTAAGTGTTAGTTATAGTGTAACTGTAGGTTAGAGTGTAGGTAAGACCCTGGCTGCCCTGTGGTGGCTCAGGGAGGGCCTGCGGGTCGAACTGGAGGGGCTGCTCTAGGTTGAGGAGAGCTGGATACAGACCTGGGATCAGAATGCGATGTCTTCCATCCAGCTGGACTGCCTGGAGTTGTACGATGTGGTCCTGGCCAAGTTTGGATCGGAGGCAGCATATGTGGGATTGGTGAGTCCCTGAAACCCCTCCCCCTTGTCCAGCTCACACTGTGGTATCAGGGCGGTACAGGGGCTGGGGCGATTCTCCTGACCCCCTCAGCTTTCCAAGATACCTGCGTCACCCCACTCAACCTGGAAATCTCCCAGCGGAGAGAGACAGGAGCTGGGCTGGGACTCTATTTCAAGTGGGTGGCTGAAAGACAGACCGCTTACAGATCAACACTAGGGGGCATCACAGAGTGAGCGGTGAGACTCTTGGTCATCGATGGCAACGTGGGGTTACTCCCCCTCTCTCTATTGGCTCTATTAACAGTGGGGAGACTTCCCCTCTCTCTATTGGCTCTATTAACAGTGGGGTGTATCTCTCTCTCTCTCTATTGGCTCTATCAACATTGTGGTGACCCCCCCCCTTCTCTTTTGGCTTTAGAAATACCACAGTTCCACCCCTAAGTTGCATCTCCTGTCTGGCACTGTGGAGGTATGATGATGATGATTCACTGTCTTTGTTCTCTCTCTCTGGTACAGGAGTTGGTACTGAGTTAGTAAAGTTTCACGGAGGATATTATAAGATATTATACCAAATCCCAAAATTAAAACAGTGAAGACAACAGGCTACACAATGGGAGCTCTGATAATGGAGGTTTGGTTTGACGGCAGCAGACATTGTCAGGACATCTTGCCTGAATCTCTCTTCATATTTTCCTGGGATTTTCCCTTCCAGGGCACAAGAATCAAGAAGCAGGATGACTACGAGGAGGCGAAGGAGACACTGAAGTCCTACTTTGAAAACACGAAAGTCAGGTGTGACTTCTCTGAGGTGGACAAGTGCTTCGCCAGTCTGCAGCCGACGTCAACGTCAACCTCATCCTGCAGAAGTACCTGGGAATCCCTGTAGCTGAGGTCTGTGAATAGCAGGTTTATTTTTTCTCTTTGTAGTTGTCTTAGACAGTCTGACCTGTTGCAGGCCTCAGCAGGAACAGAAAAGTCTTCTGTGTGTCTTCAGTCTCCACAGCCCAGGAGACGCATGATCCAGGTTGGTGAGGCTGTTGAAGAAACCAAGCTGTCCATCCCTCTCTCTCCTGGATCTTGGCGCCCCTGGGCCCTCCCACTTCGATCACCTGTGACCCCGCTGAACTCAGAGAAACCCCTAGTGACTGCGCCATGCTGCCCCCATCAACTCCCAGATGAGTTCCCTCCTCTAAGGAGCGTCAGAGCTCCTGAGCTTCTGAGACAGGTGAGAAGCGAACAGAACCTCTGTCCTTGAGTAGAGTCAACTGTACAGATTCTTATTGGACACACTGTACAGACTCACCTGTACAGGATCTTATTACAGTCACAATGCATATATTGAGGGTATATTAAGAATAAGAAGTCAAGAACTGACCCCAGCAGCAAAGACCTGTGTCTGCCTTCAGTGTCCAGGTGCAAAGAGGCGTGCTTTCCAAGTCAGCCCTGAAAAAGATGAAGAGGACAACATGTCCACCTCTTCCAATCCTGACACTGACCCGCCCCAGGTCACTACCCAGCCAGCTACCTGTCCCCAGACCCCTCCCTCACCTCCCTCCCATCACCTCCCAGGAGAAGACTGAGGTGTAGGAGACTAAGAAAAAGAGGAAGAAGAGGCAGAGGAATCAGGAGAGTCAGGAAGGTCCAAGTCCTGAAGACAGGCCTCCAGAGTTGCTGAAAGTCAGAGCACAGGTGCTGAGACACCTAGAGGACCCTGTAGCTCCTGTGATTCTAGGAGAGGTGAGGAGTGAACCTTTACTGTAGTGTCCAGTCAGTGTGTCTGTATTAACTCCTCTCTCTCTTGGTGCAGTGTTAATGTACTGGAGTGTCCAGTCAGTGTGTCTATATTAACTCCTCTCTCTCAAAGCAGGTCAGCTCCTCCCATTCCATCACCAAGATGCTGTGCTGTTCCGGGGTCGATGAGGATAAGAGCAACACTACAGAGCTGAAGAGATGGAAAGAGCCGCAAGGGGGCAAGAGGACAACGGCACCAGTGGAGAAAGTCAGGAGTGTCCGGGTCGGGAGGCACCGGTCCCTGAACACCCAGGAGCGGGATGAGGAGAGGAGGCAGAAGCAGGAAGGGTGGTTGATGGATCGGAGACAGGAGGTGCAGGAGGAGAAGGAGAGGAGGAAGCTGGAGGAGGAGAGGATGAAGGTGGAGGAGAAGAGGAGGAAGGTGTTTGAGAAACAGGAGAGAAGATGGGAGAAGGAGGGAGAGGACAGGAGGCAGATGCTGGAGAAGGAGAAGAGGAGACGGAAGAAGGAGGAGGAGCAGAGGAGGAAGACTGAGGAGAAGCAGGAGAGGAGATGCACCAAGGCAGCAGATGCAATTAGGAGGACCGTGAACAAGGAGGAGCGGAGACGTGCCCAGGAGGCGGAGGAGAACAGGAGGGAGCAGCAGAAGCAGGAGGTGAGATGGGAGAAGAAGGAGCAGAAGAGGTGGAAGGCCTACGTTCGGGGGCTGGAGAAACCCCTGCAGCAGGAGGAGGAGAGGAGGCAGAAGGAGAAGGAGGAATGGAGGCGAGCTCAGGAGGAGGAGAGGAGGAATCAGCTCATGGAGGAGAATAAGAAATGAGCAAAGGAGGAAAAGGAGAGAAGGAGATTTTGGGAAGAGGAGGAGAGGCAACAAGCAAAGAGGAAGAAGGAGAGGAGGAAACTGTTGGAGAAGCAGGAGAAGAAACAAGCAAAAGAGGAGAAGGAGAGGAGGAGAGTTTGTGAAAAGGAGGTAAAGAAACAGATGAAGAAGGAAGAGGAAAGGAGGAGAGTTTTGGAGAAGCAACAATTGAAGGAGAAGATGGAGAGGAGGAGAGTTTTGGAAAAAGAGTGTGCCCCAGAGTCCAGACTCTGTCAGGTGAGTTATTATAAATAAGATGCAGGAGTACACCCTGTACCAACTATCCTGTAAAACTATCAATTAAAAATGAAGGAGCTCTTGGCAACTCACAATGAAAATATCAACCCCAATGGAAAGGGAAACTTAAATGTTTGTTATCAATATGTATACATTGGACCACACAAAGGAGAAAAGCCACTGTGGACAAATCCAGACACAACATGAGACATTCTGACTGTTATTTACATTTCCCTACAAATCAAGAGAAATTAAGGGTCCTCGTCCTGCAAGAAGGGACGGCTTGTCGAAATATACAGCATCGCTACCTCACTTAAAACTGCAGAAATATTAACTACAGATTGTTACAAAGGCATCTGGGTTCACATGACAGGAAAGATGAAAGTTCAAACAATTCACACTTTGACAGGTGTGACAAAATGACATTAGAAAACTTATGATCATGAAATTCACTTCCTAAAATGATATCACAATGTTTTTGGACTGTGGGAGGAAACTGCAGCACCTGGCGGAAACTCCAAACAAACATGGGGAGAACATACAAACTCCACTCAGATAGAACAACAGGTCAGGAAATAAACACAGAGCTCCAGCACTGCATGGCAGCAATGTTAACCACAGTTGCACCTGTAAAATAAGTATACTTCCAAAACAGCAGCATATAGTGTAAAACAATATTTTGTAAACTTTCAGTCTGGATCTTTAAAAATTCATCTAATTTTTTGTCAGCTGAAAATGTTAGGCTGCCTGCTTTTAGGGGGGGAAATAATTTTTCAAATGTACATGTCGATATTAAAATAACATATTTCCACATATAAATACAATTATAATAAAATATACAAAAAAAGCCTTATTTTCTTTAATGATATGAGTTCTACAATACTGATACAGTATTGTACAAAATGGTATGATCTGAAGAATCGCCAGAGCACAATGTATCAATTTGGGTGATACTAACAGAAGAGGGACACAACATGTAAATCCACAAGGTTTATTTTCAACAACAAAAATGTGCTTGAAAATAATTTGACAAGGAGGAAACCTTACATGCATGGATACCAGTATTTCCCCAATAGGTTAAAATGCAGCAGGGAACGGTATAACAGAAGATCAGTGTCACTTGATATTGCATCACAGAGGCTGATCTCTTTTTCATCATATCCACCACTTCCAGAAAGCCAGTACACATAATTGTGAGGGTTTAAATTCAGAGGGAAAAATAATTCTCTAAATTAAATTTTATGCTGCACAGAGAGCCTCACATGTACGTGGTCAGGTAGCTCAGTTGGATCGATTGTCGTTCTAATAACTCCAGAGTTGTGGGTTTGATCCCTTACAGGCCAGGAGATCTCCTTATCTTTTGCCAAAACCATTTGATCTTTCAGTCCATGGTGAAATATATTGTGTTGAAAAGATGCCACAAACTGTAGACAAATGCTAGTGCTGCAGGTGAAGAGGAAAGCATTCAAAGATTTATGAGTTTCTTATGTGGAGCGAAGATAAAGTGTCACCATTTGCATATGTGAGGCTTCCAAATCAGCTCTCTGTAAAGACGCTCAAATCCAGCCTGATAAGTAAAAAATATTTTAGCTGGGGATCCTCAAATCAGGCGTGTAGAAAAGAGCACCGTTAAACACCATCGGGAGTGCAGAATATGTGATAAAAGTGTTCTTTAAACAAAAAGTGAAAATAGTAAATTTGTCTTTCACTTAGACGTTCATCGAAAGCTCAGTAAACGATAAAGCGTGTTTACTGAGCGAGAGACTCGTGTTCTGAATTCTCATCAGATTAACCGGTAATACAGCTACTAATAAAGGTTTACATTAATCTTAGTTATTAATAAATTACACTTTTATTAATAAAGACATGTACTGATCAAATTCATTGTGAATAGTTGTGGTGTCTAGAAAACAATTTTAGCTAAATATTTCAAGCGAGTGGTGAATACTGTATGTTCGTTACTTTGTGACCATATTATTTCCACTACATTCAGAACAGTTCAAAAGCGATCGACTGTTCCACTACTGAGTTACTTAAACCCTGTGAAGAGGTGGTTTAAGTTAGTCTCCTACATCAGTAAGATCTAATGGGCAGCAGATGTTATTTTAGGTTTGTTGCAGTTGAGAACAGGTTTAGTACAGAGCTGCTGACAAATTTCAGCAGCCAGGTTCGTAGCAATGACCCGTTGTAGGGACATTGCCAATCAGCCACAAGAAAAAAAAAAACATCATTTGTGCCTTTATTAAAAAAAAAAGGAAAAACAGAGTAGTAGTTTATGTGGTAATTTCAGGTACAATGTAAGAACTTAAGTTAACTAGTCCCACAGTAATGCGTGGGGTCCTATCAATAGAAAAAAAAATACTTGTAACCCAAAAACACAACAACCACAATGCAAGAAGCCTTCCGGGAACCTCGGTAAATCACTGTAGTAGTCTAACGACTACAGAAAATAAAATAAAAAAATACTTAACGGAACAACTTCAAAACAAAAATAACATTAAAAACAAATCTGGGAAACAACAAAAACAGAATCTAATGCGAGAGCTTTTTCAAGTCTTCGGTACCCCATCGTGCTCCCTTAGTCCCAGTAGACCTCTCGGCTAAGAAGATATCTCTCATCTATCTGTGTAGAGACCAGCAGGGGGTCCACAGCTGATGGGAAATTAAGTAGTGACCTGCATCAGCTGCAAAGGAAAAAGTATAGGTTTATTCCACGCTGAAAAGAGAAGGAAACACAACGTGGACCCTTCTTCGGGTGTGACGTGGAATAAACCTTTACCTGTTCCTTTGATGTTAATTTAGACCGGGTCTCCAGCAAATACCTAACAGGCTACAATCCCGTTAGATAAGGTGTTAAGGACGACCTATAAGTAGCAGTAACTAAAGTGGACAGTTGCTTTCAGTAGCTAAAGGCAGGCTACACTGCTCCAGGTGAGGCTCGAACTCACAACCTCGGCATGACTCCGCTGTGCACTGCTGTATAAGTACCGCGCGCTGACCGATTGCGCCACTGGAGCTGCGTACATTGCTTTCCCTTCACACACTGACGTTGCACAAACACAGTGAAAACGATTTCGGCATGTTTTCCGTCTCTCCGTGGGAGAAAGGGACAGTAAAAGAGCGAGGAAACTACAAGGGAAGAAAATGAAAAAATAGTGCTCACTGCAAAAGAGGGAGGAGAGAGATGGTCAGACAGGTAAATCAGCCCGGCGGATTTACACTACAAATTTGTCATTTGTAGTGACATTTATGAGTCTTCATCTGTCTGAAACTGTCCAGTTTGTATTTTCGTTTCAAAAATCCAGTAAACTTGAATAAGACAAGAAGGCACACTGCACATCTGCGGAACATCACGTCCGAGTTTACAGTGACATCAGAGATTGAAAGCGAAGTCGTTTTTTATTAAAAGTTCAAGGAAACCTGAATCTTTTCTCGAAGTATTTCAGAATCACAGTGAAATGTAGTACGATTGCTGCACAGATCTGCAGTCTGCAATTAGAATACGGTTTGTGCGTTGTATAAAATATGCCATTCAAAACTTTTCTAAAACTGCAGAGATACATTTCGGAATGCGTCTTCCTGTAAAAATAAAATATCTATTTTATTTGACGGGCGCTATAAGCAGAGTCTGAAGCCAGCTCCACAGAAGAACTATATTCAGTGGGCCAAAAAAAGTATTTCACTAAGTGAACAATTACTGTACATCATAATCATATTTGTTTTACTCCTGCCATTGCAATTTGTGCACAAAGATTTTTTTTATTTATTTTCAAAATATATTAGTCTTGATGGGAAAGAAAATTAAACTGTGGGCGCGGTGGCCAAGTGGTAAGGCGTCGGTCTCGTAAACCGAAGAGCGCGGGTTCAAGCCCCGTCCGTGCCTGGTTTACTTACCTTTATCTAAATCGTCAATTGTCTTGCAATGTAGAAATTTCTGTAATAATAAGAAAAGAACTGTCAGTAGTAGTTAATAATCCTTTGACAAAGCAACGGGCATCCTCCACTGCTTGTCAGGATGGCTGAGTGGTCTTAGGTGCCAGCCTCAAGAACTCAATCGTGTGTAGTGACAGTTGTTATTCACAACCCGGATTTCTATGGAAGCCCGTTTCCGCCAGGGAGTAAAAAAAAAACACGCTATGGTATCTCAGAATTCCGACTTAGTAAGTCAGAATTCCGACTTAGCAACTCAGAATTCCGACTTTATATCTCACATTTGCGACTTCGAAATAGCCCATATTTCATTGTCTGTCCTTTTGTTATTGTAACGGATTCGGGTTCTAGGGCTTGTGCCTTCGCCGCTCCCACCCTAGTTCGTGCCTCACTGCATTGGCTCGAACCCAGGTCTTATTAGCTGAGCTAAAGAAGACCTTTTTTAAGTAAAAAAGGACAGACAATGAGATACCATAGCGCGTTTTTTTTTTACTCCCTGGCGGAAACGGGCTTCCATAGATTTCCCTTCATGTTCATTAAGATGTGTAATTTGTATGTTGCTTATATAAGAACAGTTTCTTCAAAAGTTCTGTCAATTAACAGTGGAGAGCTAGCCGATGTACGTTTTCATGAAAACTCTCTTTAAGGGGATTACAAGTATCTTGAGCAAATCTGCGTCATATTTTAAAAAAAAGTTTAGCTCAAGATGCAACAGGAGTATAAATGAATTCTCCCGCCCTACATTCCAAGATATGGAATCTTATTTTTCTTGAAGTTTCTGATGTTGGTCGTTATTGGAAATTGCCCGGTGATATCGACTCAGGTAGTCAGTTGTTACGTGCTGTAATTCGATACATGCAAAGCATTTGTATTCCCTCAAATTATTAATAAGGTCAATAATGTATTAAACATTACATGCCACTTTTTCTCTAGATGATGTTCACGATGGAATAGTGAGAAAGGCGTGCCTAGATGTGCTTGAAACAGCACCTTACTATCATTTTAGTCCCGACCTGACCGCGCTGAGCAATGGTACGACAGAGACTCCAACGGGTCGGTTTTCTCCTTTTACAGTTTTTGGGAAAAAAATAATCTGCACTTTTAAGCAAGTATTTTATTTCAAATTTTGCGTAAGTGTAAGTTTTTCTTGAAAAACGTTGTTTCAGAAAGAAACTGAGTTGACGGGAATAGCCCTCTCAGTAGAATATTGAACTTTTCATCTCAGCTAGTTCTTCTGTGGAGCAGGCTTCAGAACTCTACGTACAACGCCTTTGATGTCATTTTATTTTTACAGCAGCCGCATCCGGAAAGTTTTTTTTTTTACTTTTTATTTGAACAACAAAATAGATTCAATATAAACAAGAGCACTTATAACATCAGTAGAATCGTCAGGGGTACATAAAATAATACAATTACACTTTCTGAAAACGATTAAACTAGGTAAATCAAGATAAGGTCCGCACAGCTTTAATGTTCTTACATTTCGAAAGAGTCTGTAATTACCCCTTTTCGTCTATTTTGAACTATTCAAACTTAGGACTCGTACCAGACCATTTCACTCTACGTACAGTATATCTCATTTCGTAACGAAAATGTTTTTCCTGTCTTAGAAATGCTCTGGGCGGTATGTCTTACACAACGCACCTAAAGTATTCTAATCGTGGACTGCAGATCTGTGATATAGCCGAATTAGAGGGATCCAGCAATCGTACTGGATTTAACTGAGATTCTGAAATGTCTCTTGCAAAGGTATTCGGGTTTGCTTGAACCTTTAATAAAAACAGTGATCTGAGACTTCCTAGCTTTCAGTCTATAATCTGTAACTTAACTAGGATGTGATATTTCGCAGATGTGCAGTGTGCCTTTACGCTTGGCATGTTCAAGACTATTCGTTGCGTGAGCTCCTCACTGCGTGTCCTGTACTGTATTGTGATTTCGTTGAGATTATCTACGAGGAGTACAGCGACTAGAACGCCTTGAACTTTTTTTTCGGTATATAAAAGAAAACGCTAAAGCACATACAAAGTAACTAACATTTCCTATATGTAGGTTTTCTGATTATGTCTCTACTTCACTTAAATTCCTTAGTTACAGGCGATTTCTTTCCGATATTTGTTCTGGCGCGGTTATTGATCCCATACTAAAGATTATTTTTATAAAGAACATGTCACCTGCAAACTGGTATCGGGAAAGTTTTATAATATTACTTTTTAAATTTATCATAACCTATATGATTTCTTACCAGCGTGGAGCTCGAATTCACAACCCCGAGATTAAGTGTTTGGTACTAGTTGCGCCACAGAAAATTATTTTCTTATTTATATTAAATACTGCGGCTCCTGTCATTTTCTTCTCGTCAGAGAAGAGGTCGGTCTGGTCTCCAGATTATCAACTATAAGATCAGACCGTGCTCCTTTGTAAAGCAGTGTTGGTTCACATTACTTATATGGGGCAACACATCAACTCGATGATCGTTCGCTGTACACGCATGCCCCCCTTCACTGAAATAACATAGACGAAGGAAACTCTCTTGTCTTGGGCTGCTGTCACCCGGATTCAAAGCGCGGGTATTGCGGTCACAGCACAAAGTACTGACCACTATACCATCGCGGCAAGCTGGGACAGACTATCGTTAATTTTATTCAAATGCTCACAGTCTCTTTAATCTGATGGATTCATATACCGTGCTCATGAGAAAGTCACAAACCTGTCATCTACACACTGTTCCCAGAGCTGGATAGGTGATTCCAGATTCTACAGCTCTCTAGCAATAGTGGAAATCAGGCTACAGAAATGGAGAAAATCTCTTCAAAATGTGGAAATATATTCCCGAGACGAGTCCTTTCTCAAAGGTCAACTCTGCTTGCAAGTCACCCCTCCCCACATCGCGCAGTGTAGCGGTTATAACCTTCTATTAACACACCAAAGGGCTTCAGTGAGAAAGCGGGCAGAAACAAAGCGATCTCTTTTATTTATACGTTTCGCACGCCTGACGGGGTTTTACGTTGCTCTTTTCTACACTGAACTGATCATTTGGACATCGTAAGGCAAGAGAGACACATTTCTATGTAATCAGGAAACCAGGAATCCTAACCGTTAGCCCGTTAGTGCCACAGAGAAAAAAAAAACGTTTCAACGAGATAAAATTGCAGGATTAACACATTTTTTCTTTTTCGTAGCGCTTGTGTTTTGTTTGATTTAGCAAATTTTATACACTTTATTTCTGACACATGACTAGAGTATATTTAATACAAGAGCGTGAACAACAATTTTCATCTACCGTATTGTAATGTTTTTTAAAAAAGCAAGTTAAATGCATATATAGTAAATGTTTTTTTTTCATATAATAGTGTTTATGGTCTGAAAAACGTCATTCATTATTTAACGGACATTTGGTACAATAAAAAAAATTCTCATTCACGAATGTTAACATTTTTTACAATAACGTGTTCTATTGTGATCTTGCGCCCCATGCAGCAATATCACCAGACAGTTTAATGGTCTGTCGTCCTTTTCTGGGTTTTATTCTGTCTTCAGATGCACCACATGTATTTTTAAAATACGTATTCTGACAATTCTGGTGCAGCGAGGCATTCTGATTAATTCAGATTCACTCTTCACGTGTGTTATAGATATCATATAATGTTTTTGTATCCACGCAAAACCTCGCATGAAAGTGAAGTTGATAAACTTTGCTTGTGACATATTTAACAAGGCACAGTGCCAAACTATTAAAATACATCAGAAAAGTACCCGAACTCATCTAATTCATGTATTTGAAACGAACGGATGGGAGACTTTAATATGGCGTTCTGGAAATTCACTTTACCGGGGTAAAGTTAGCTTGAAGTTCGAAAACGATTTTGGCACGCCTGTAGCGTTTACACGAAACCTCTTAGAGTTGCGAGAATACTACCTTTGTGTATAAAATACATTGTGAATGCTTTCTCAGCCTTTATTTTTTCGTTTTTATGACATTTTTTTGACCAAGCACGAATATTCTTTTGTCGATATCTTCGCAATGGAAGCACAGAACGCCTTCAAACCAAATGCATTTTAAAGACCACGACTTGTGGATATTTCCACAGCCTTTACACCAAACTATCAGTGAGCTAATTATCTTTTTTTAAACCTCCGGCTTTTCATCGATGCGTAATTACGCACTAACTGGAACCCGGGGTACCGCTGTGTGCACACGTTCACAACGCGAGAAATACTGTTCAATACGGCTTCGTGCGAAAAACCCGTATATGACCATACGAAACAGAACAGCGCAGTCTCCAATTACCCAGACTGTAAGCACGGGAATAAAGTTTTGTTTGATTTCTGAAACCCTTCCTTTACGTCCTGTTTTCATTCAGGTAAGGGTCAACTATATTCACAATACTACTGACAGCAGGAAGATTAAAATATTCTTTACTCAGCAGCTTATTAAAAACAGCTCCCATGATGTTCAAACCGACACTGACACAGCTAGGTGTTCTGAAACTCTTTTTCTCGTGCTTTTATTTAATGTGGCACAATGCACTGGGATAGCGGTATTCTGTTCACCAAAACCAGAATCACTTGGGACTCCGGGGGGATCGGTGTATGCAAAATATGAATTCCTTATGCAAGAATTTGTATATGGTCAATATAGTGATCATATCTTATCAGCAGATTGTCTCCAAGGAACAAGTAATAGGTTTATTCCATGCTGAAAAATTATCAAATGATTGATGAACCCAAGTGATTCTGGTTTTGGTAAGCTAAAGGACAATGAGCTTCACGATACCAGGGGGACAGTGGGTGGTCAAGTCTCCCCTAAACAATGTCTCTTGTCAGATTATGATGTCAGTGCATTTAATAATGTTGTTGAACTCTCTTTAGCCCAAATACAGAGGAGCCCAGACCCAGAATATTACACATACTGACAGAGAGTGATCTCATTATGTGTGTTTGGATTTTAACAACTATTATTATTGTTTGCTAGAACCAAAACAATCTATGTTAGACATTTTCATCTTCAGCCAAAAAATACAAACTTGTGTACGTAGTGTGGTTCAGGTTCTTGTCCCATCCTGCTCTTGGTCCAGGTTGAAGGGTTGCACCGATTCTGAGTCTTGTTAGCTGGTATGGATGGGTTTGGGGGTGTTGATACCAGAGTGGTCCAGGAGGGGGGTGCAGGTGTTTCGGGGGCATTCTTGTTTTTCTATGAGTTCAGGTTGATTCTGTTGGTTCTGTCACGAATCTCCCTCACGCAGGCAAGCGCTCCCGCATTCCCACGAGCTCTCCCCATACCAAACGTGCACACATCAATCAGTCGTCTACTTAAACCCTCATCTGTCCCCCGGTCATTGCTCACGATTGAGATTCTCTCCCGGAGCTTACCTACTAACTACGCCTTTGCCTTACTACGACTTCTCCCCTGGACCTCGACTCCGCTTTTCCGACTACCGCTTTAGCCACTCGATTTTGTACCTTCGCCTGTTTTAAGCTTTCTCTGATCCTGACCCCAGCCTGTCTCTTCGTTTACGCCTCTGCCTTCTGAATCCACACCGATGCAACTTCTACGCCTTCCCGGACTCCGACCCCTGCCAGTCCCTCAACTACGCCTTCGCCTGTCGATTCTGTGCCTACGCCTGTACTACGCCTTCCCGGACTCGGACCCCTGCCTGTTTACTCCAACTACGCCTGCGTCTCGCGCCAACCCTACCAAGGGCACCGCATTGGATCCCTATCCTCAGCAGTCAACCTTCAGAAAATCATAAAAACGGTTTGGGGGCCTGTCTGGTGTGTAAAACACTTGGTTTCAGCAGTGTGGCTGTTGTATTTGAAATGCTATTGAGCCATGAAGACGACCCACCTGTCCCAGTGTATTACCTGTAGTGTTCTCTTCAAAAAATCATAAAAAAATAAAGGTTCCACAACCCAAAACAAAGCTGGGAAAAGTCAGAGGACCTGCTTAGTGTGCAAAACACTTACTTGCAGCATTGTGGGTGCTGTGGTTTAAAAGCTATTAGTTTGTGAACAGAATACCTCTATCCCAGTGCATTGTGCCACATTAAATAAAAGCACGAGAAAAAGAGTTTCAGAACACAAAGCTGTGTCAGTGTCGGTTTGAACATCATGGGAGCTGTTTTTAATAAGCTGCTGAGTAAAGAATATTTTATATAAAGTGCTAGCTTAAGGCTCCAGTCTCTTTGGGGGTGTGGGTTTGAATCCCACCGCTGCCAGATGCTTCTGTGACCCTTTTTCTTCTGACTTGGAAAGCAATCAGTGGAATTTTGTTTTGACAGTCTCTTGAGAACCTAAGCAAAGTTTTTAGAGATACTTTGTCAGCTTGACATCAAGGCAGGAAACAAAAGCTGTATTGCGTCCTCTCAACCCAAATGCGCTTTGCCACCTTTAGCGTTATGCAGGGAACAACGTCTGCTGAGATCACTTTCCAGTCAGTGCAAATCGTACTGTGTTTTAATGTCGGTTGTGCTGGCGTACTGCTTCTGTCTGTGAAGCTTTAATGTTCTGCTAAGAGTTAAGAGGAGTGCTTAATGTTAAGAGGAGTGTATGAAGGTCATAATGGAGGGAGGACACGCGCGTTTTAATAAATCTTCTTCTGGATTTATATTTCGGTCTTTCACCTTTTAATGCATAGCTTGGCCGTAAATCTTTACTCGATTACAGGCACCCCAAACAGTTTTTAAGGCAGAAATCGAAGCCTATTTGACTTTCTGCTAATAACGTGTAAGTGTTCACGAAACATTTCCCTGCCCATCATGTGCCCTCAAACTGGTTTCTCCATTTTCCTCTTCCTGTCATTGTCAGTGGGCACAACAAGACGGGAAAAATGCAAGAGAGGGAAGAGAGAGCAGCTGTCAGGAGTGGGATTTGAACCCACACTGCTACTCAGAGACCAGAACACCCAAGCATTGGAAAGACAGGAGTCTTTGAGTGTGACACCTTAGACCACTCGGCTATCCTGACAAGCTCCTTACATCACTTTGTTAAAAGCACCAGTAGTTCACAAAACTGAGAAATGCTTTGCTGGAGAAGCGCCACGTTGTCTGTTGTTGCCTAAACAGATCGCGGAAATCAAATATTCGGATCGATTCAGAGTGTGCTTTACAGCCTTTGTGTAATACTTTAAATTGTTTAAAAAAAGTGTGCACTGTGTGCTACATTTAGGACTAGTTAGTGTGGTAGAATATGGAGATCATCTCCAGCTCTGAGCTCAACCGCAACAGGAAGTCATGCTGAACAAGTGAGAGCCTAGCTGATCGTGTGCTCAGTGTGGTGCTCAGGGCTCAGGAGTATTGTTGTGGTTCTTATTTGCATAAACTGCAGGGGCTCTAAATCAGCACATTTCAATTTATCTGTTCAGTAAGTTAAAATGCAGGACACGTTAAAATAGGATTATTACTTTGTCTCTGTCCCGTTAACTGAATGTCCCTTACATTTTTAAGGACACATACCTACTAATGCGATACTCATTGCAAATAGTCCCAAAACAAGCACGTCCGGCAGCTGTGGGGTTGAAGGTGAACATGTATCGTATTGTAATGGCTTCTATTTCCATTGGTGAATGAGACAGATTCACAAGGAGATCCTTCACGCGATTAAGCAAACACATTGCCTTTTCTGTCTGATGTAGAGGCTACATTTGTGTCAGCAGTACTATACAGGTAAGTCGAATACACTTTCAGGGGCTGCATCTGTAGCGCTTCATCTAAGAGGATTGTTAGAGCACAGTTACATTCACCCACCCAACTTATTCTTTGATCATTTAAGACGATTTTTTTACTTTCTCACACGGTTACATTCGCCCACACAACATATACTATTTGAATGTCCAATGGCTCAATAACCCCGTTTTCCCCTGGGAACCACCAGTGTACAGTCCCATCCCATTCAAAAATATAACAGATATACTCAATTGATATATTCAATTAACAAATATAAAAAGATATTATGAACAAGAGAACTCTTGTTCATATAGATCCAGGTTTACACAATTAATTTCATGCATACTCGAAGTGCCTGAAGTCTTGCTCTGCTGTTTTAAATATACCTCCAAAGCGTTTAGTTGTGTTAACTACCAAATTATTCGAACTAATTTAACGTCATATTCAGGAAATTCAGAGGAAGTCCTCAGACTTGTCGTGGCTGTTGAAGAAGCCACCGGTTGAATCTCACCCGGGATTTCTTGAGAGATCGTTCAGCGAGCGAGTCCTCCTTCTGCACTCCACACTGAGCTGAAAGCTGCATCGTATAAAATATCCATGGTACAACTCGAGAAAAAACTGAAGGACTAAACAACGACTTTTGATGATTACAAGAGATTCAAGAAACACAACCGTCCACACACGGGCTTGGATCCTGAACGCTTAAGTTAAAAGACAAAATGAAGGATACGAATTGTAAACTCTCTTCACGTCTTACAGTTTATGAAATAAAACAATTTCTTACTTTCTTAATAATTTCTTACTGCTGATAGACGATTTATTGCATTTGAACAAAATCACAATTACAAACATTTTGGGTTAAACTGTTATTCACATACTCTAACGGAGAGAAACGTTAGTGTCTTCAGGTGTGTGAGCCCATTTAAAAAAAAAATAAATAAAAGTTATATGAATTTAATTGTTCTACTTTTAGGCTTGCATAGCCTTATGAATATTTCGGTTAAATCTTTTTTTCTGTAGTAATTTCAGTTGATATTAATATTAGTCATGATTTACAATTTTCGGACATGGTTCATCTTAAATAATTTTGTAGTTTCAGTTTTGGAAAATCGCACCCAGAATCTACCAAAACTGGTAATATTCATATAATGTGTAATGCAATAGCAGCATTTTGGGTGGGAAAACAAAAAGTATTTCTTGGTATGAATCCCAACACTTCATAAGCGGCGTTCGAGGACTTCTCGCTTCAGATAAAGCTGTCAATACATCATAGATTTTTACTCAATCAATATCAGCAGTGTTATCGCTACCGAAAGCTAAATATAGATCCTGGTAATACTTTGTGAGATCTTTGTAAGAAAATCCAAAATACTACAGAAGCAATCAAATGTATACGTTTCTTTTGGATCAAGAAGAGGATAATTATGAGACTCAAAATATGCCTGTCTTTTCTTTTTTCGAGGACAAATGGATTATTGAGGTGTAAAGATGGGTTCAAAACCAAAATCATCTGCTGTTTCTTTGATAGTTTCTTCAAATCCTTCAACTGATCATCGATATCAATGAAAAATATTATACAAATTGTGGTTTTCTGTTAATTGCCAATTTTATTGTAATTATATCTTCGTTTACAGATGTCTTGCATGTAGTCCTCAGCTTAAATGTTTTAAAAAGTACGACAAAAGTACAATATGCTTAACAACATTTATGGTTATATCTATAATAAAATGAAGGTAAATAAACCAAGATATTAAAATACAATTTTACAATACTAACCTAATAATGCTTGTGAAGTTTTCCAATACATCCGAACTGTAATTTTGAAATATTATTGCTGAGAATGCAAAGAGAGTACAACGATCAAATTCAATGAGTGAAAATACAACAGTAGTTCACTAAACTGAGTTTCTTCCCTGAAATGATTTGCTTGCGAAGCACTAAGCAGCCTTGAACGGATCGTGGAAATCAAATATACAGATGGATTGAGAGTGTGCTTTCCAACTTTTGTGTAACATTTTCTTTTGACAGGGCGGAGTTGTTTTCACAATCTGGGTTATATTAAAAGGAGTAACGTCAGTGTAAAAAAGCTTTCCTTCTAATAATTTTGGTTTCAAGATCGCAATATAGTGTGAAACATACAGATGCAGCCATTCAAAATGCGTGCGTTATTTTGCGGCATACCCCGGTGGGCGTGTCGCGGCATCACGCAGTGTCACGCAGTGTGACGTGGTTAATCGCGCGTCATTTGACGCTCTGCCGGAAACTATCCGGCGTCACCTTGTAAAACCGCCAGGGGGAGCTTAACCTCTCATGTACAGCATTTGAGCCTTTAATTTTGAACAGTGTATTACAGCATGTTAATCTTCAGTCATTAAAATGTTGGTATATTTTATGAAAGCAAGATTGCTCAGTTGGACAAAAGTACACAACCTACCTTTATCAGAAATATTTATGCATCAAAGCCTTTACCGAAGATATTACTAATAGTATTAATAATGGATGACTTTGGACAAGCTGTATACTCAAAGTATAATTTCTTTAGCACATTTGTACAAGCACTTGGAATCTGTCCAAACCATACTTTGTCAGGCATTTTGTTTTACTTCAACGGGCATAAAAACTTCCTTGCTTTTAACAGGGCGTTTCATAATTTCTAACTACGAAAATGATTTAAAATGCGACACCTATCATTCAACTAGAGCTTAAAATATCACAAGGAAAAATACACACCGGTATTCCATTTCTCCCTAAACATTGTAAGCTTCGAAGTCTTTAACTAACGTGATACCGGAGTCAACAAGCATACTTTTAGAATTTGATTAAAAGGGAATATAATATGGAATCGCGTATCTCAAGAATTTAATAACGGTATGATTATATCCGTGTACTGCGGCAGGGCTGTGTAGGGCTGTTTCGCCTGCCTGCTCATGCGAGCTGACTGTAGCCGACTGGTCTAGGTGCGTGCCTGCCAACGGGCAGGTTGTGTGCTCGAATCCAGCTGGTGCTGAACCTTCCAGTTTTATTTATTTATTTTTTAATCGCGTAACATATTACCGTATGCAAACTGTACTGTATACAGTATGTATATGTATATTTAATGTCTTAACTGTGCCCGTTTAATTGAATTTTAAAAAATTATTTAACACGAACATTAAGCTGTTTACATCTTCCGCCTGAGAACAGTCACCCGTTGCTACCCAACGCAGAATGGTGATTGGCTGACACCATCTGACACCCCTCTGATTGGAGAAAAAAGACGTGCTAGTTTGCTATACATACTGTAACAGGAAGAGGATTTCTTTCTATTCAAAACGTGTATTTTAAAAGTTTAAGAAGTAAAAACCTTACAGCGTACACAGATTTCTAAACTGATCAGGATCGTTATCTTTGTCTTATGCATAATAATATTCACCGCTCTGTGCAGCAAATTAATAATAAACTTTATTTTATATAGCGTTTTAAACGAATAAGTAATTAGATTGCTCATAAACCTAATCACTTGCTTTTTCTTTTTATTTAGGCTCAGATTTCAACTATAGATCGTATTATTAATAACCATAATAACAACCAACCAACAAAAACAACCATATAAACATAATACCAACCAAAAACATAGATAACAACCACAATACAAAATCAAATATATCAAACCATTTTACTCTCGCAAAGTCCTCCAATTATCATAATCCCGCCCCTTATGCAAAACCAAACCTTCCTCCCATCCCAGTTTATCCTGTTTATCATAAACAAAATCCACCTCAATTTTCAACATAAAGCATTACACAAAATCAATACCTCAACACTCCATACTCAACAATGATAATTCACAAACAGCCAGAACATGTAACTACACATTCCCAAACAGACCTAATTTCCATAGCCCCGCCCCTTATGCAAAACCAACATCCCTCCCCTGTTCTCTCTCTCCCCTGGCGGTTGTAATTGTTTTTATTTTCAAATAAATTTTAGCAAAGTCATGCATTTTAAAAATCTTAAGATTTTTATATTTATGTCTTTATTTAGTGGTTTCATTAGTGACAAAGGCTAAACTTTCTTGGAAAAATGTCTTTTATGTAAACCATGTTTGCTATTTATTCATTCAGGGCTAAAATATGTTCATTGTATTCTAATGAAAGAAGGGTTCCTTTCGCCGTAGTCGGGAGCCTAGCCTTTAACTAGTAAGTACTGTACTTACTGGGTTTTTGAGGGGGGGGGGAGAAAAATCGTTTTCCCAGCCTAACAGTATTGTTTTTAACCTGTAAATTTGCTGGACAGAGAGGTGAACATTATCACACAGAAGACAAAGATAGCGATTTACGTTGCATTGTGTATCGTGCTGCTTTAATACAGTTTTAAATAATTGGAAGTCTAAACAGTATCAGCTTTATTTATGGGTTTTAAATAAAGGTGATTTAAACGCGATTTAAATCAATATAAATGTTTATATTGTAACGCATAGGTGACTATTCATTGTTATTAAAATGACTTAAATTCGATCATGTTGTGATATTTAGAAATATACATTTGTTTGGTGCGAGTGAAGTTTTATTTAATCTCTGAGCCATACTGATTCTTCTGGAAGCCAGTTTCCGCCAGGGAGTAAAAAAAAACACACTATGGTATTCTCTCCAATGCAGTGCAGTTAAAAACATACCTCTGATGCTGCTCCTAAATGAATATCGTTTATGACCATCAGAAGCTTTATGCTCCTTTTCTTTTTTCCAGTGGATTGAACAGGGAGAGGCATTTCATGATGTACTTTTCACTGATGAAACAACAGTGGCTCTGGAACAGTTTTCAACCATGTCGTTTTATAAAAAGGGGAGATATGTACACGTTACTGAAGCTAAACGTTTAGCCTTTGTCACTAATGTAAACACTAAATAAAGACGTATAGAAATCCCTACGTTACAGACTGTATATGGCTGGTATTGGTAGTTTAAAGAAAAAATACACACCAGTATTCCACTTTCTCCCTAAACATTTTAAGCATCAGAGTCTTACATGTGGTTATTTATTGCATAATTTAATTTTGAAAGCCACTGAGACATCAGGTACTACTGTTGTATGGTACAAGTGTGGTACTTTTAGGGGTACCACGGTACAGAACACTAGTTATTTAAATATGATTGATAGATAAATAGGCCCACTTTATTCATCCTGAAGAA
The DNA here is from genome assembly GCF_055471065.1 of Atractosteus spatula. NCBI lineage: Eukaryota > Metazoa > Chordata > Actinopteri > Semionotiformes > Lepisosteidae > Atractosteus > Atractosteus spatula. Next base: position 65,954 of record NW_028296702.1, on the reverse strand, counting down.
GATAGAAGACATCCTGATGTCTTAACACAGATACTACAGTGCTTAAGTACTACTCACGTATATGTTTCTAGGTTTATATTATGCATTTCATACGGTCAAATTACTTTTGAGCAACTAATAAGAAGCGCGAAACGGTATGCGTTTTAGTTTCGTTTCGTGCTGGGACCCGTGGATTGATTAGAGATATCAAGTACATACAAGTCATTTTTTAAATGTTGTAGTTCGTCTTGAAAAAATGTTACGAGTACATCATCTATCAACAATTACACAGGTTCTGTTTCCATATTGCGGATTTTGGTTACGTAATATTATGTTCTAGATTTCACGTTGTGAATATATGATTTGGGCAAACAGAGCCGCAAAGAAGTACATTATGGGTGGTTGTTTTTTTTTTGCAGTTTTATCTAGAACAAGCGATGCTTAAACCTTTGTCTGATTCTTGTGAAACTATCCACACGACAGTTACAGTACCTAGGAGTTGACTTCAGTGATGTCACTGATGGGATGTTTCTAAAAATCCATCCTCTGTAAAACGTCTTCTCTAGTTGTCCTGCATATGTATTCGCTAATGAAGCTGTGTGTTCTGAGCCTGGATCTCTACATTTGTGTATGAACCAGCTTAGAGGGCTAAAGACAGCTTGTGTTTAAATTGAGTGTAAGGCAATTTATGCTTCTAAAGTCATGGTCAGCATTTTTGTACTGTGCTGTAAACTTGTTCTGTGCCAAGTCACATTATTTTATAGCGTTTTTATAGCGTTATCAAATCCGGTGGCGCGGTGTTAGTTTCCTGACTCCCATGTCACATGGTCTGTGATTGAAACCTGTAATACCGGTTTAATTCGTCACAGCCAGCACTCCGGTTGTAAAGTAGAAGCAGGCGAGATTTCCAGCGAAAAACACCTCCCCCTTCTTCAGGTGTGAGGGTCTTCTGCTCAGAATGAAACGCTAAAATGTAATGTAAGCTCTGAATGGGTTCAATTGTGATTTGGGCTTGATTAAGGTCGCTGCCTTTCATCTAAAACCCTACTTGAATCCTTCTAAACTAAAAATCAGTGTTAGTGAGTTCTAAATAAAGAGGTATCCAGGTAACAGTGAAACGGGCGGACAGTCTGGGGAGATCGCCCGTTTTCCATGTAAATAGTTCCCTGGTTCCGCACCCCTTGGTGTTTCTCTCGCTCTCTCTCGGGTCACCTGATCATTAGCTCGAAAGATTTGAGTGCTTTGTGTATATTCTAATGGTAGTGGGGGCAGGGTGTGTGGGAACAGGTTTGGTTGAAATTGCATTGGAGATCTATGTTCTTCACACCTGAAACATTTTCTCTGAAAGCATTTTCTTCGCTGTTTAACCGATCTTGTTACAGCATGTTACAGTTTACTATTATTAACCATATTAATTTTAAGTGCTTAATGTAAAATCTTGTAAAAATATATTTTCATTGTTCAAATATACATTAAGTCTGACTATCATATAATAAGTTAAATACAAAACTAAAGAAAAAATAGGGTTAAATATAATTCAAAATATTTTGCTAACAATGTTAACTGTTTATGAATAATAAAATGTATTAGCTAAGGAGTAGGATGGCACAGTTGTTAGTATGTTTTTTGTTTTGTTTCTTTTTCATAAATACAACAGTAGTACCTGATGTCTCAGTGGCTTTCAAAATTAAATTATGCATGCAAACCTGTGAACTAGAAAGATAACTAAGATATTCATCCATTTATAATGGTGGCAAAGTGGTTAGCATTGCTATCTTGCAGCACTGGGGTCCTAGGTTCAATTCCTGCCATCCTGTGTGTGTGGGGTTTACATGTTCTCTCTGGGTTACATGGTTTTTCTCCATATGTGTGATATGACTCCCTCTCGCACTCCAAAACATACTGGTAAGTTAATTAGTTTATGGGAAACCTGGCCCTGGTCTGTGTGTGTTTGTGTCTGTCTGTCCTGTGATGGACTGGCACTATGTCCAGGGTGTATTCTGCCTTGTGTCCGTTGCTTACTGGGATAGGCTCCAAATCCTCTGTACTGGATAAAGAGATTAGAAATGGAAGTAAAGGCACTGTGTGGATGGAACTATACACAGTGTTAGAAACCCACTATGAAATGGCAGCATCTCACTGAGAATAAAATATTTTATACTGCTGGCTTAAGGAAACAGCCTTTCCACCTCTCTTGCACATCAGTATCCATACCTAGTTATTTAAACAAATTGCCTCTAATTATAAACATCTTAATATGCTGGCTCTGTGGATCCGCATCAGCTATGTTTGCCCATTCCTTCAGTTCATGTGCATCCAACACACAGTTCAATGCCAGCAACTACACATAATCTAAAATACAATCCTTATTTCAGTATCTATGTAAACATATAGTCTGTTAACTTCATCATCTTCATCAAAAGTATGCCTAACCCCATTAGGAAGTGTTCTTGTTATAAGTGTATTCCTCAGCTTTCCCCAAACTATCTTCTTCTTGCCAACATCTCTAGTCTTTTATCCTGCAATAACTCAGCCAACACTTAAATCTCCAAAAGCTGCTTGTGTTAATTTCTTTAAATCACAAATATCATGTGTAAATACTGGCCATGTAATACTCTGCATTGTGGAATAATAGTTTATTTTAAAGGGAACTAGAGAAACTAAGAACTAGAGAAATCAAGAAAGGCTTTTTTTCTAGAATTAATAAATGCACATCCTGTTCACTGGGGAAATTAAATCCACACTGAGCAATCTTCAATATGTTCAGAATATGACAGCAAGAATCCTATCAGGGATGCATTACACCTGTTTTCAAGTCCTTGCACTGGTTACCTATCAGATTTCGAGTCAACTTCAAAATCCTTATCCTCCTTATATACTGTCCTACAACTGGTATTATTGATCTCCGAATTATTGTACTTGACATGACTTCATTCAGCCTTTCCTGAACGTCTATGACAGGCAGAGAGAGTGCTGTTTCTGGTGCGATCTTTTACAGCTGACATTTCACTGTTTTAAACGAACAAGAAATTAGATTGCTCATAAATCACCTATTCTATATAAACACAGCGTAATTGCCCTCCGAAAATCTTCTTTTTCTTGTTCGTTTTAGAGACCTTGATCGAAACTGATTTTAGATGTCAGAAAGGATTTATTTTCTCTGTATTTCCTACATTGCTTTGTCGAGATTTTAACTTTATATCTAACTTTATATCTAGGCTCAGATTTCAACTATAAATCGTACAGTAATTAATAGCAGTAAATACTGATGTTTATACATAAAAAAGTCATGCCTTGGAGTATAGACCCCCAAAGGAATGCCATAGACTCAAACTGCAAAATAAACACATACAGAAAGAAAGTATTTGTATTGTAATTGCAAATCCTGGTACTGTATGAGTGATTGGTATGACTTTCCTCATTACAAATCTCTTATTAGAATTTAAATTTCTCTGTAACTCCAGGTCAGAACAGAGAAAATGTAACTGCCTTAAGGAGTTTACGATTATGAAAAATAGAAGGATAAGCATGATACGTATGTCTTCTGTCATTTTCTAAGTCATGTTACTGAGCACCAAATCTTATTGAGAATATGAATCCATTTAAGGTTTATACCATTAAAGTAACGGTTTATTCCATGCTGAAAATGTTTGTACCAGACTTTTTTGAGGCCTGTTTAATTGTGTCTGAAGTCTGATGTTGTAAATTTTATTGTTAAAAAGATCCATGAAAATGTCACTACTAAAGTTAGCTGGTACTGTTGGTACTGTAAGTGGCAAGTAGAGCTCATATTTTAGATTTTGTGTAGTTGCTAGCGTTGAACTGTGTGTTGGATGCACATGAATGAAGCGACGGACACAAGGCAGAATACACCCTGGACATAGCGCCAGTCCATCACAGGACAGACACAAACACACACACACACACACCAGGGCCAGTTTAAATCTAACCTCAGAACCTTTCTTTTCAGAAGACTTAGTGTCTGTATCTGCTTCATTTTCTAATTTTGGTAGCACCTCTACCTGCTTGTCTTTCTTATATGCATTTACTTTGTAATCTGTGGTCCTTTTATCTGTTTTTACATCTACTGTATTGCTTTGAGATGCCACCTTTAATGGTGATATATCAAATAAAGTTTTTTATGATTGTTATAGGGAAACATGATCAGATTGTCCCTGGTTCAGAAAAAAAAGATCTAAAGTATACTAGTTTGTCACTCTTCTAATTCCCTTTGCTAAATGACTTTTCATACTAATCTGATCAATCTAACTGCCAGTTTTCTGTGCTTTCTCTATCCTGCTAGATTTGCAATTATTCTGAAAATTTTCATCTTGAAATAACTCATTTCTAAATACCTTTTTCACTGTTAACATCTTGCAGCAACTCTGCGACAAAATATACACTCTGACAGTTCATCCTGCTACCAACATTAAATAAAACAAATCTTAAGATTTCTATATTTATGTCTTTATTTAGTGATTTCATTAGTGACAAAGGCTAAACTTTCTTGGAAAAATGTCTTTTATGTGTTGCGGAAAAAACTGACTTGCTTTAACAAAATATGTTTACAAATCCTTTCACCTGCCATTTTCGTAGTTAGAAATTATGGAACGCTCTATTAAAAGCAAGGGAGTTTTTATGTCCGTTGCAGTTCTTTTGCAACATGAATATAATTATATCGTTATTAATTTCTTGAGATACGCGATTCCATATTATATTCCCTTTTAATCAAATTCTAAAAGTATGCTTGTTGACTCCGGTATCGCGGTAGTTAAAGACTTCGATGCTTAAAATGTTTAGGGAGAAATGGAATACTGGTGTGTATGTTTTCTTTAAAGTACCGATACCAGCCATATACTGTATGTTTAAGTTCCAAAATTAATATCGTTTATGGACTTCACACGCGTTGCAGTATGCTCCTATTCTTTTTATGCTCAGGCACAAAGTAAAAGGGGATGCTTCATATTGCTTGACTAATTTTAAAAACTAAGTTAGAAATGCAGACGCTCCCTCGGTGCGCTGCTCTGGTGCGCCGGCTCTTACACAGTGCCTGTCTGCCGTAAGCGTTACAATATACATACCCAACACTGCTTGTACCCATCTGTCATGCAAATAAAACACCTTGAATTGAATTGAATTGAGGGGAGAGGGGGGGAATACTAAAGCCAATACTGGCTCAATACCCTCGATGGGCTTTGACGTGCTAATGCGTTGGTTTAAGAGTCCGGGTGTGGCAGGCTTCCAATGTCAACTCGACTCGATTGGAAGACAATGAACGTATTTTGTGATATTTAGAAATATAAATTTGTTTGGTGCGAGTGAGGTTTTATTTAATCTCTGACCAAGGGAAACGTTTCATTTTTTTCAAAGAAATGTTTGTTAAAAAATAAAGTCATAGTTCTATGGGATTCAATCACAGACCATGTGACATGGGAGTCACGAAACTACTGTAACACACAGCGCCACCAGATTTAATAACGCAATAAAAACGCTATAAAATAATGTGACTAGGCACAGAAAAAGTTTACAGCACAGTACGATAATAAATGCTGACCATGACTTTAGAAGCATAAATTACCTTACACTCAATTTAAACACAAGCTGTCTTTCTGTATGAACCTCTAAGCTGGTTCATACAGAAAATGTAGAAATGCATTAGCCTGATTATGATTAAAAAACACATAATTAAACACGCGTTTGCGATTTAAATCAGAACACGATTTAAATCAATATAAATGTTTATATTGTAACGCATACTGTCCAGCCTCCATTTCTCTATAAAAATTTACTCTGTTGCACACACACACACAATAGAAGGAGGAACCGCTGTCAGAAGGGAAGATATGTTCAAAATATCGCAAATATCGATCATGTTGCGATATTTTGAAATATAAAAGTCAATTGATTGTCCATAATATCGCTATTCTATTTTTTCGAAGAAATGTTTGTTAAAAGAAAAGTCCGGTACCAGCTGGATTTGAACACACAACCTACCAGTTGCTAGGCACGCACCTAGACCAGTCGGCTACAACACAGCTCGCATGAACAGGCAGGCGAAACAGCCCTACACAGCCCTGTCGCAGCACACGAATACCATTATTAAATTCCTTAGATACGCGATTCCATATTATATTCCCTTTTAATCAAATTCTAAAAGTATGCTTGTTGACTCCGGTATCACGTTAGTTAAAGACTTCAAAGCTTAAAATGTTTAGGGAGAAATGGAATACTGGTGTGTATTTTTTTCTTTAAAGTACCAAGACCAGCTATATACTGTATGTTTATGTTCCAAAATTAATATCGTTTATGGCCTTCACACGCGTTACAGTATGCTCCTATTCTTTTTATGCTCAGCTACTAAGATTTCCCTTCATTGGTAAATTCAATATCTACAACGGGCACAGCAAAGACGTTTTTACTGTAAGTCTTTCTACGACAGACCAACGGACCACGAGTGCCCCTGTCGGTCAACCAATCACTTACTGCGGTGCCACGCGTCATCTTGCGTCATACTGAGCGACGTCACCTGCGGTACGTGTCTGTGACGCACACTTTGAATGGCTGCATCTGTAAAAGCCAGCTTAATAAATCTGTTGCACGTCGTACACAATGGTCTTTCAACTAATAGCCCGTGCAGAGATCAAACCCCAGCTGTTGGTACGAGGTGCGTAAGGCTCTGCAACATGCGGATAAGAAACTAACCTTCGCTTTTTCATTATATACACAGTGAGCTATGTTTACGAGCCTGCTGCCTTCTACGGGCAGTATTTGAATGCGGTACAAGACCGGCCATGGAGAAATGAAGTGAGGAGGGTGTGTACATTAAAAGGCTCATAGCGTCCCTGGGAAGGCTCAAACCACCACCCTTTTGGTTAACAGCCGAGCCACAAAGACTCATAAACAGCTTAACACTCCTCGGTCTCAGTGAAAGTGATACACTCCGTAAAATTTTTACTACTGGAGTTTTTTACATTCTATACTGCGTTTTCTGAAGGGTACCCTGTGAAAATACGAGTTTTTACGAGAAGGGATGGGACATAAAAGGTCAGCAGGCTTAGGGAATCTGACTTTAAGGTGAAGACTGTGGGTTCAGCAGCAACAGAAGAACCTGATCAATATCAGTTGACTCCCATGTACTTTGAAAACTTAATTTCGGGATTTAGAGTCAGACGTGCTACCATTGCACCATGGGGTACTTAATTCAAAAACAAATAGAATAACAATCAGTGTTCCTGGATCTGTTATCGAGAACAACACCTGCACAAGGGCTGCGCAGGAAGAATGAAATGTGGTCTGGGAAGAAGATACTCTCTTCAGAAGAGCGGTGCTCCTCACAGGAGAGAATGAAAAAAAAAATTTTCGCGACGCTGATTTTTCTCCTCTGGGGGTTTAAAAGGGGGAGGATCGGTGTGACCTCGTGGCGCAGCGGTAGCGCGTCTGACTACCGATCTGAAGGCTGAGTGTTCAAATCACGTCGGGATCAGCTCTTAGTTTTTCAGGTTCTGCTGGTGCTGAATCCGGAATTCTCACCATGCGGTTGGGTTCTGTCTGTACACCACATAGATAATCTAAATGAAAGAGCAGTACAGGACACGCAGTGAGGAGCTCACACAGCGAATACCCTTGAACACATCTGCGAAACATCACGTCCGACTTGAAAGACAGCTACATCAGAGAATGAAATCCTGGAAGTTTCAGATCCCTTTTTATTACAGGTTTAAACAAACCTGAAAGTTAGGGAGTTTCAGGATACTTTTGTTTTATTAAAAAGTGTCTGATGCCTGTAAATGTCACTTGAAAAAAAACCGCTATTGGACTTGAGCTGGAAAGGAAACAGACCCAGCGTTTGCTTTCAGGTGCATTTCATTACATAATAGACATCTATTACTGAGGAGCTTGAATAACATTTACACGAGCCAGGTAGAAGCCTACAATCTGAGAAACTTACAATCTCAGTGTCGGGGCTGCTATGTAAAAGAGGCAATTTGCTCTGAGAGCAGGCTCAGCGCTTACTGAACGCAGATGTCTCAGAGCGGTCTGTCCAAGTGGCTGTAAAAGGACAGCAGCAAGAATACGTAAAACAGGTGTAAAATAAAAAAAAATAAAACAATTTAAAAATAAATACTAAATGGGTTTAAAATTCAGGAATGTGATTGGTCAGATGCTTACGATGAGTGTTGTTGGTGTTTCTTGTGACTTAGCGAATTGAAAAAAAATATTCAATTTAAAAACGGCAAGAGCTCGTAAGGAAAAAAAAATAGTTTGTAAGTATCTTTGTTGTAACTGCTGCGCCAGAACTATTCAGATAAATCAGAAAAGTACCTGAACTTGACTGGTTTATATTCAGTAATGTGCATTGGGAACGAAAGGAAGACTTACATGGATTTTATTAGGTTTTAGGAATCAGAAAATTTATTTTTACACGTTATTGCCTACGAGCAGAAATAACTTCCTGCTTTCAACGCTTTTATTGTTTCTGCTTGTAACCTCAAACAGAAAAACCCAGTACTGACTCACAAAAACGCCTCGGAGTTTCTGTGTTTCTGGGATTTAAGAGGGATGTATGAAGACAGTAAAGGGGAGTTTTTTTTTTCCCCGCTGTAGAGTATGAAGGCGGTGTGACGAGTCAGGAGGGAAGAGACGCGCATTCCGCACGGGGAGCGCAGAGCAATGAGCCGCACCTGTTGCGCGCCGAGTCCTGTCCTATATAACCGCTGAGCCCGGACACAGAGAGTCTCCAGCCAGTGTTGGATAATTAAAGGGTTAAAGCCCAGAAGTAGAGAGTAGAGTTTTTGTACGAGTATAAGATTAAGGGAATAGGGTTTGGTGCACAGAAGAGGTTTAGGTTTGGTTTGGTTTGCTTTGCTTTTGCCACATTTGTAACGGCCATGGCGGCCTGTAGGGTCGGCATGCGCCGTTACTTTTGCGCGCGTTTGGTGTACAAGTGTGGTGAGGGCTCGGCTCACTCGGGTGATATTTCACGGTTGGACTTTTCAAGGAAGGTGTTACAGAAAGAGTTAAAGGTTAAGGCATTAGATGTCAATTGCTTAATTACTTTGCCGAAGGGAATTGGTTTTGACATTAGTTTCAAATCAGCAAAGTTACTGGAAGAATTTTGGAGAAAAATAGAAGAGAAAAAAGATGTGGGCCTGATTTGAATGGCAGAAGCTGACGGATCTTTCTAATAGGACTGTGATTGTTCGCATGTTTAATGAGATGGTGATGAAGGAAGATATTGTGACATGGTTGTCTAAGTATTGTTTAGTGAAAGGTGAGCCTCAGAAAGTCTTGGATGATGATGATGGGATCTGGAACTGTGCAGGGAGAGTACCTATTTCGTTGCATGAAGACAAAAATGGTTATGGTGGATTTAAACACATTCCTTCTTTGATTGGATTAGGTGAAAATAGAGGCCTTGTGTTCTACCAAGGGCAGCCAAAACTGTGCGGGAGGTGTGGGGAGCTGGGTCACTTTGTGGATGCCTGTACAAAGGTGGTGTGTGGTAAGTGCAAGGAAATTGGACATGCATATACTGAATGTACAAGCGTGAGGAAATGCAATCTATGTGAGTGTGAAGGTCATGTGTTTAAAGACTGTCCAAATTCCTTTGCAAATAGAACAAAACTGGGAAGACCGATGCAAAAACAGGAAGAGTTTGAAGAGGTATTTAGGCTGGAGCAGTGGTTCTGGATCAGGAACTGGATGTGGTTGACGTTGAAGAAAGTAGTGGAAAAGAGAGCAAGGGTTCAGAATGGAGTGAAGGAGATGAGGCTGAGGTAGAAGAGAATGATAATAATGTGGAAAGTGAGGTGGACTCTGAATTGAGTAGTAGCATCTCTCCTGATCGTCTGCCACCCGTGGAGACGGAAAGCGCTCAAATGGAATGTATAGAACAGAGGGTGCAGTCTAAAAGGTCTGCTGAGACATCTGATTTAGAAAGTGATCTAACTCAGAGTGGAAAAGTGAGGGAAGATCATTTTCAGAGTCCTCAGATGGCAGGTTCTCCCATGGGATTAGTTCTCTCCAATCCTACTGATCCAGCTTTAGAACTAGAGACTCAAGGAGGGCAGGTGGAGAACCATCCTATTGATGGCGGGGGTGGTGGAGGAGGAGGCAAGGAGAGCAGATTACCTTTTAAAAACAGCTATAAGGATATGGAAGAACTGTGGACATTGGGCCCATCAATTTGGAGTGGGTCCAATGAGAATAAATCTGATGGTATAGCTGTTTTAATTAAAAATAAGATGGTAGAGGTACGTCAGTACCTTGTAGTGAAACCAGGGAGAGCACTGGTGGTGTATCTGGGTTTCACGAATGTCAAATTTAAACTTTTAAATGTGTATTGTCTGAGTTGCCCACACGACAGATATGTCCTAATTCAGGAATTGAGAGAATATTTATTGGGATGGGAACCACTGGTTTTAGCTGGGGATTTTAATTGCCTTTTAGAAAGAGAAGGCAGAATGAGGGATGAGAGACGGTCCAATTTGATAAATCATCAATATTATTGCAAACGGTATGTAAAGATTTTAAACTGAAAGATGCCCTCAAACTTCATAGTCAGGGGAGGGCAGGTTTCACATGGCACAAGTCTAATGGGACCCAAGCCTCACGCATAGATTTTGTTTTGATACGTGATTTTACTTGCACAACTGCAGGCTTAACCCCTGTTTTTTTCTCTGACCATTGTTTACTGTCATGTACACTTGCTATTCCAACGGTTGTTACTGTGGGGAAGGGTGTGTGGAAGCTGAATATTTCACTTCTGGAGGATGAGGAAGTGAGGAGCAGGTTCAGGGAAAGATATAAGGAATGGCAGTCTTTGTACGTCCTGTTTGGCACAAGAGCACAGTGGTGGGAGGAGGTGAAGGAGCGTACAAAAGCATTCTTCATAGAGATGGGGAGGAGAAAACAGGCTCGGATACGAAGGGTTGAAAACGGATTACAAAAGAGATTGCAGAGGTATGTTAAGTTATTAGAAGAGGGGTGGGACTTCAGTGAGGAAATCAAAGAATTAAAGAATGAGCTTTTAAATCTCTCTAGAGAAAAGATGAAAAAAATCATGTTTCAAAGCAAAGTGAAAGAGCTTGAAGACGGTGAAAAATGTACAAGATTCTTTTTCAAGAAAAGGGTTGCAGGGAGGGGACTAATGTCTGCATTGAAGGGACGAGAGGGGGTTTTGCAAACTAGTATGGAAGACATGTTGACTGTAGCTGAGGATTTCTATGGGGAGTTGTTTGGAAAGAAACAAGTGTCTAAGGATTTGTTAGAAAAATTTGTTCAAGTCATTCCAAAGAGTGTAAAAGATGATACTGTGTTATCAAAAGGCCTTTCTGTAGAAGAGTTAATGGAAAGTTTGAAGACCTTCAAAACGGGTAAGACTCCAGGGTTGGATGGTCTACCCATTGAGTTTTACAGGGCCTTTTGGGATATTTTAGCATTGGATCTTTTAACCATTTTTAAAGAATTTGAGTTTTTAGAAGAACTGCTGGACAGCTTTAAGACAGGAGTTGTGATCTTACTATTCAAAAAGAATGATCGCACGGACCTGGTAAATTGGCGACCGATAACTTTATTGAATTGTGATCTTAAACTGCTTTCCAAGTGTTTAACGCTTTGATTAAAATCTGTCCTGAGTGAAGTCATTCATCCAGATCAAGCTTGTGGTGTGGCAGGGAGGAGGATCACGGACAGCCTGATACTGATTAGAGATACCATAGGTTATGTGAGAGAGAGGAATATTGGATTAGCAGTCTTAAACTTGGATTTTGAGAAAGCTTACGATCGTATCTCTTATGAGTATATGTTTAGAGTACTACAAAAGATGGGGGCTTTCAACCAGGTTCCTCACTTGGGTAAGGTTATTATATAAGGATATAGGAAGTAGAATAATGATTAATGGCAGCATGTCAAATGTGGTTAATGTGAATTGCGGTGTTTGCCAAGGCTGTCCGTTATCCCCACTCCTTTTTGTTTGCTGCATAGAACCACTGGCACAAGCCTTGAGAATGGAGAATGGGATTGAAGGCATTAAAATCCCTGGGAGTGGGGCCCAAGAGGTGAGAACTGTACTATACATGGACGATGTAAATGTTTTTTGTACAGATTATAAGGGAGTCAGAAATAGCTTGGAGGTGACAACCCAGTTTTGCGGAGCATCAGGGGCCAAGCTGAATAAAAACAAATGTGTGCTGATGCAATATGGAAACTGGAGTGAAGAGGAAAATGTGGGAATCACAATTCGTAGAGATGAAATAAAGATCTTGGGAATAAACTTTGACAGAAATGACAGGGATGGGGAGTAGGAATTGGGATAGGGGGGTAGGGAAAGTCAAAAGCAAGATCGGTCTGTGGAGTTTACGGGAATTAACAATGGAAGGCAAGGTTTTAGTTGTCAAGACTGTAATTTTACCATTACTGTTGTTTGTCAGTGCTGTTTTTATGCCATCAAGGTCTGTTTTATTGGTTTTAAAGAGGGCTATTTTTTATTTTTTCTGGAGGTCAAAATGGGAGAGAGTAAAGAGGGTGGTTGTAGGAAAAAAAGGTGGAAATGGGTGGAAAAGGCATGCCTGAACTGTTCACTTTCCTAATGTACAAATATGTATCATTACACTTGTCTTTAGCGGTAGGGAACAGGGGGAAAGTATCCTTTATGTCTCGCTTTTTGTGTGGTTTTTATTTAAGGACATTGAAAGTTTTAGAGATCCCTTTAACAGCACCTGTTGCTTTTGACCTCCCATATTCATATTTTATCATAAAGAAATTTTTAAGGGAACAGAATTTGGAAAATGAGGCACTGGATGTGTTGACAAGTGCAAGAAGGTTGGAACTTGTTGTGCAGGGTAGAGGTGCAGTATGTCAAATTCGTGGCCTCGTGGCTGGGGATCCCAGCCATGTTTGGAAAAGGGTTGGCCACACGGTTTTGTTGAATAGACACAGAGACATGTGCTGGATGATTGCACATGAAGTTTTACCAACAAGGGCTGTGATGCATTCGAGAGGCATGGGGAAGACATCAAGGTGTCCAGTGGAAGGATGCGGACAAGAAGAATCCATCCGACACGTCCTGTGGGACTGTGGCATCGCAAAAGAGGTGTGGACATTGGCTAACAGCTGGATAAGGTGCTTTCTGGCTTGCGGTATAAGTGACCCCCAGGTAGTGCTCTATGGACATGGACTTGAGAAGCTATTGAAATCGGAAGAAAGCAAAGCCTGGCAGGTCATCTGTTGCCTAAGGGAAGCTTTATGGAAGACTAGAACTACATTGGTATATAGAATGGAAAAAACTCTGCCTCTGTCAGTAATACAGAAGGCTGTGTCTTATTTGAGAGACTACATTTTGATCCACCAGAGAAGATTTGGGGAGAAAGAAACTGAGAGGGTCTGGAAGTTGACATTATGGCCCAAGCATGTTGCAATCAAATGGTGATGGATCACAAGTCATGTTTCAGCAGGTCATGTTGGAAACTTTTTTTTGTGATGCCTCTTGCCTTGCACAACATCTGTCTAGTGTTTTTATTCTTTGCTTTTGTATCTTATTTAATTTTATGTAAGAACTTAATAGTGTAAATTGTTATTGCTTGTGTATCAATAAAAACTTTAAAATTTCAAAATTTCTTTTGAGCTGAAGCTGGGATTCTTTCTGTAGTTAAAGTTATTGGAGTTGGTGGTTACTGTGCTAGACCTTCGAGAATAGCGCTATTATTTCTTTTTTCTGCTCAAACAGGGCCGGGCAAAACTTAAACTATAACCCTGTTTCAGAAAGATTGAGTCTGAGGGGTAATAGGTGGAGGTTAAAACCCAAAATAAAGGGCTGTTGTTGGTGAAAGCAGTAGATTGGGTCTGATTTTGCTCGTTATTGACCTCACTCACGCAAACTCTGTACTCATTAATGTAGGCGGGCTACGTGCGATAAAGATAGGAGTGTCCCCTTTTGGGGAGTCCCTTCCCCTGCCCGCTCTCCCAGTAGGGTCTGTTGTAATCCAGTGTGGAATTCAGCATATTGTCGTTCAGCTTTTGATCACTCAGCTGAGAAGCCCTGGGAATATGGGGCAAATACAGGAGACACCCACCAGCCTCAAAGGAGAGTTTTTATCCCCAAGGGATGACTTGTTTTACAACAGCAGACACTATTAAGAAACAAAAACCTCTGTTCTGCTGCTCCAGGCTGGTTCCACTGGGAACAAGTGGGGCTGTTTGTAGAGGGGGACTTGGAGGAAGTTAGATGTACAGATGCAGCCATTCAAAATGGGTGGTGTATTTCGCGGCCTAGCCCGGTGGGCGTGTCGCGGTATCACGCAGTATCACGCGGTTAATCGCGTCTTCTGACGTCACGCCGGAAACTATCTGGCGTCACCTTGTAAAACCGCCAGGGGGAGCTTAACCTCTCATGTACAGCATTTGAGCTTTTAATTTTGAACTGTGTATTACAGCATGTTAATCATCAGTCATTAAAATGTTGGTATATTTTATGAAAGCAAGATTGCTCAGTTGGACAAAAGTACACAACCTACCTTTATCGGAAATATTTATGCATCAAAGCCTTTACCGAAGATATTACTAATAGTATTAATAATGAATGACTTTGGACAAGCTGTATACTCAAAGTATAATTTCTTTAGCACATTTGTACAAGCACTTGGAATCTGTCCAAGCCATACTTTGTCAGGCATTTTGTTTTACTTCAACGGGCATTAAAAACTCCCTTGCTTTTAACAGGGCGTTTCATAATTTCTTACTACGGAAATGATTTAAAATGCGACACTTATCATTCAACTAGAGCTCAAAATATCACAAGGATCCTCAAGAGCACAGCAAAGACTGTATTAAAAGATACTTGTATCAGATACATGAGAATCCAGGCTTTTTTATCAACGCTTTCTTTTCCGTATACCAGATTTTATGGAACCACTTCAGAAGGGTGTCAGCCAGTCAGATTCCAGGAATCGGTACTTTAAAGGAAAAATACACACCGGTATTCCATTTCTCCCTAATGATTTTAAGCATCGAAGTATTTAACTAGCATGTGAAATAGCGTGTGAAAAAGTGGTAGTTTTAAGGTTTTCTGCTAATATAATATGGAATCACGTATCTAAAGAATTTAATAACGATATGATTATATTCGTGTACTGCGACAGGGCTGTGTAGGGCTGTTTCGCCTCTCTCTTCATGCGACTTTTCTTTTAACAAACATTTCTTCGAAAAAATAGAATAGCGATATTATGGACAATCAATTGACTTTTATATTTCAAAATATCACAACATGATCGATTCTAAGTCATTTTTGACTTGTGAATAGTCACCTTCTTCCCTTCTGACAACGGTCCCTGCTTCTGCTTCCTGCTTCTATTGTGTCTGTGTGTAATAGAGTAAATTTTTATAGAGAAATGGAGGCTGGACAGTATGCGATACAATATAAACATTTATATTGATTTAAATCGCAAACGCGTGTTTAATTATATGTGTTTTTTTAATCATAATCAGGCTAATGCAACATAAATTGATACAGTATCTTTGTCTTCTAAGTATCTTAATAAACTTTCAGCATAGCTTTCTACCCGTTTAGATTTATATTTCTTGGGATTTTGGGATCAAACGTGGAACGATTAGATTGTAATCGTTTTTATTTTTCAAATACGTTTTAGAAAAGTGTAATCTATACCTGCCCAGACTGTACGCCTTCCTAAACCCCGCCTTTCACTAGTGTCCTGCTCTTCTCCGCGCACCCCAGCCGGCACTCTTCGGCCTGTGCCCAGGATGAATGTATATTTTGATATTTACACCCGGCGCGGCACCGAGGGAGCGTCTGCATTTATAACTTAGTTTTTAAAATAAGTCAAGCAATATGAAGCTTGAATATCTCCTCTTACTTTTAAGTCCCTTAAATACATTGAGC
The DNA here is from genome assembly GCF_055471065.1 of Atractosteus spatula. Taxonomy (NCBI): domain Eukaryota; kingdom Metazoa; phylum Chordata; class Actinopteri; order Semionotiformes; family Lepisosteidae; genus Atractosteus; species Atractosteus spatula. Next base: position 50,080 of record NW_028296702.1, on the reverse strand, counting down.
ACAGCTTTCTCACCACTTAAGATTACTTTTTGATACCATCCTTACACAAAGCAGAAACTTTCCGATGACATACAATACAAGTGGAAAGATTACAGATTTTAATCGTCTTTAATTTTGTTACGTTATAAGTTTTAGGAACGTTTCATCTAAACAAACACCACAAAACTATTCTCGATTGTATTTCTGAATGTTATGTTACACCTACAGTAGTTCACTGCTTTAAATACATCGAATTAAGAAAGTAAGGTGTATCACTTTAGATCTTTTTTTCTGAACCAGGGAAAATCTGATCATGTTTCTCTATAACAATAATAAAAAACTTTATTTTACATATCACCTTTAAAAGTGGCATCTCAAAGCAATACAGTAGATCGAAAAACAGTTAAAAGGGACCAAAGTAAATACCAGACAAACGCAAACGCGTTTTTAATAAAATGTTTTTATTCATTCAGCAGAGAGTGAGAGGGACATCCAGCAGAGAGAGACACACACACCGGTTTCCATTGACAAAAGTAATTGTTTTTTTTTCAATTCCTCTTGTCTAACAGGAATGTTTTGTTTGTGGACAGACTGTTAGACTAGAGGAAAAGAGCGCCTCCTTCTATGAAGCATTTCGTTGATCCGATCACGAATTCTTTTCCAGTCGCACGAAGTAAGGGTTGAGAATCTCCGATTCACCATGCTACTAATGGTTTCCCGGAGATTGCAAGGCAAGGCACTTTTGCCTCTGGACCCATCGAAATTTACAGACGTCGTCCACCCCCAGTAAATTTCAAAAGTCACAAGATTTCGAAACACGAGGGTGGCGTGGCGGTCGGCTCTTGCTTTCCCGTCTATGCCGATGCACTGCAAGTACAACCCCCCCTCCATCTCTTGAGTGATGGGTAACAGTTGGATATATGGGAGAATTTCTCGTCCCACTGGCGTCTGTGAATTCTGCTCTGTAAACAGTGCTTCCTGGGGGGAGATAGACGGCGGGGACAGCATCAACAAATTCCTGCGCGGTGGTGAGTGGAGAGGCTGGGATGGAGTGTCCTGAGGCGGTGTGTGCTCTGTAGGGGGCAGAGCTTCCGCCAGGCATTGCAACCTGCGCGGCGGGGAGAGGCACTTTTCGGGAGACAGCTGCTCAACTGTTTGACTGCTGGAACATACTGTCTCCTTCCTCTGCATTTTCAGGAGTGTCTCTAGCCTCCCAATCCTCCCCAGTAATGCGTTGTACTGCTCCCGCTGCTGCCGAAAAGTCTCCACACAGGTGCTGCTTCTACAGGTTGGCACCCTGGCCAGTGGCCGAGAACAGAGACCCACGGCCTTTGGCAAAATAACATAATTCATGTAAGAAATAGTCACACAGTAGTATTCATCAGTCGCGGAACAGACAACAAAATAAACTTTTCTTTTTTTCCGTCTTACCGCTTTCTTTTTTACTGTCCTGGTGGTAGATTTCGAAGATCGTTTCGCCCGTGCGGTGTTTTCTTGAAGAACAGGCTACGAAGAAATAATTATAATTGAATTTAAAATTCAAAACGGCAATAATACCTTGTAATATGCACTGTAATCGCGTATTTCAGATGAAGTCTGCTGTATTTGCTTACCCTTCATTCTTTGGAAGCAGGGGCGGCAGAAGCACCCTGTCTCTTCCCGTAAAAGGTCTTGGTCTCCATACTGTACTGTGGTCGCTGTAGTGCAGGTTCGCAGTTTTTTTTGTAATGGGAGCTCACCCAATCCCTTGGTGTATTTATGCTATATTCACATGTACGGCTAGAATGTTCATTGTCTTCCAATGAAAGGCGGGTGCCTTTTGCCGAAGTCGGGAGACATTAGAGGCTTGCCACACCCGGACTGTTAAACCAACGCATTAGCACGTCAAAGCCCATTGAGGAACCGGAGGCAATAGTTGTTTTGTCCCTTGATTTACTGATCTGCATTAATTATGGAAATCGAGTTCCTGCTCTGTGCGGACGACCTGGTCCCGCTGTCGCCCACAGAACAGAGGCTGCGCCAGAACCTGGCACTGCTGGAGCAGCACTGTCAGACCTGGGCGCCGACAGTCAAACTGAACAAAACCAGAGTTATGGTTTTCCAGAAAAAAAGCCAGACCTCAGGGACACAGGTACAAATTCACACTTAACAACACATTAACACCTAACAACGGGAGCAGGGACGAATTAGGCCAGTACCCACTATTGTTAAACATACAGAAAAGGATATTAAAGTATTGAATATTAGTATTGGCTTTAGTATTAGCCATACAGAACATTAAAGTGCCCCTTTTCCATTCAGCGGGTGCCTGAGCCGCTGTGTCCTATCTTCTGACAGTCGCCGTTGTGAATGTCTGTAGAGTGTATCTTATTTTTAGTACTATATTTTTGTATTATATTCCCTGTTAATCAAACTCTAAGAGTATGTATCGGCTTGTCAGTCGGGTCTTTTTTCTCTATTTGTATTGTCGTTTACACCTCGCACGACTTTAAAAGCTAGCAAGACAGGTTTCGATTCACATTAGCTGGCGAGCCTTGTTAACAAAAAAACTAATAATAGTGTAACATGCCACTGTTTGTTCATGAACAACATTATACTGAGATTTCCTTAGATACGCGATTAAAAAATAAATAAATAAAACTTTGAATCCCCGGCGGAACACATTCCATAAGAATCAGCGCTTTTACAGTATATATCGCCTTTAAAGGTGGCTTCTCGAAACGCTTTACAGGATAAAGACAACAAGAACAGCAACAACAACAATATTGTATTTCATTGCACTTTGAAAACCAAGTAATAACTTAACTATATGTGCAAACGTTTCATATGTTGCTGTTGTGAATGCCTGTGGAGTGTACAGTATCTTATTTGCCTTGTGTCCTGGTTATCTCGCGCGCCCCCCCTCAATTCAATTCAATTCAATTCAAGGTGTTTTATTAGCATGACAGATGGGTTCGATCAGTGTCGGGTATTTACTTTGCTTTGAGATTCCACCTTTAGAGGTGATATATAAATTTTTGACTAAAATAAATTGATATCTTTGTCTTCTAAGCTCTCTGTGTACAGTAGAGCCTCCTGTCCAGCCAGCACATGTCCACAGACATTCACAACAGCGACATATCATAAAACGTTTGCACATATAGTTAAATTATTAGTTGTTTTTCAGGAAGTTAAAAAAAACACTTGAACAACTTATCCAGTCTCTCGAAATAAAAAAACTAATAATAATGTAACATGCCACTGTTTGTTCATGAACAAAGTTATACTGAGATTTCCTTAGATACGCGATTAAAAAATAAATAAATAAAAATTTGAATCCCCGGCGGAACACATTCCATAAGAATCAGCGCTTTTACAGTATATATCGACTTTAAAGGTGGCTTCTCAAAACGCTTTACAGGATAAAGACAACAAGAACAGCAACAACAACAATATTGTATTTCATTGCACTTTGAAAACCAAGTAATAATTAACTATATGTGCAAACGTTTCATATGTTGCTGTTCACAACTCTCCCCTCTCTCCCTCAATTCAATTCAATTCAAGGTGTTTTATTTGCATGACAGATGGGCACAATTAGTGTTGGGAATGTATATTTCGATATTTACACCCGGCGCGGCACCGAGGGAGCGTCTGCATTTATAACTTAGTTTTTAAAATTAGTCAAGCAATATGAAGCATCTCCTTTTACTTTTAAGTCCCTTAAATACATTGAGCACAGCTTTCTCACCACTTAAGATTACTTTTTTGGTATCATCCTTACACAAAGCAGAAACTTTCCGATGACATACGGTACAAGTGGAAAGATTACAGATTTTAATCGTCTTTAATTTTGTTACGTTATACGTTTTAGGAACGTTTCATCTAAACAAACACCACAAAACTATTCTCTATTGTATTTCTGAATGTTATGTTACACCTGCAGTAGTTCACTGTTTTAAATACATCGAATTAAGAAAGTTATGTGTAGCACTTTAGATCTTTTTTTCTGAACCAGGGAAAATCTGATCATGTTTCTCTATAACAATAATAAAAACCTTTATTTTACATATCACCTTTAAAAGTGGTAGTACCTTTTTTAGTACTATATTTTTGTATTATATTCCCTATTAATCAAACTCTAAGAGTATGTATCGGCTTGTCAGTCAGGTCTTTTTTCTCTATTTGAAATACTGAGATTTCCTTAGATACGCGATTAAAAAATAAACGTTTCATATGTTGCTGTTGTGAATGCCTGTGGAGTGTCTCCTATTAAGCTCTAAATTGCATTTTGAGCGCGGTTTTTGACTTTTTTTAAATTGCATTTTGGGCGCGGACAGCACATACAAGGGTTAATGAACTGCGCCAAGAAATTTAAAATAGTATTCTTTAGGTGTGAGGGTAGGAGTGGACCGCAGCAGGCATAATCAGCAAACCAGGAAAACAAAGAACAGGACAGGTGAGATGTGTATCCAGAAAGCGAGTGATCAGAAAAAGGAAATGGTGTTACGCCCAGGTTTTCGACCCAATTGTTTTAACTTGCTAATGCATCAGACACATTTCCTGGCGTATTGTGTTTTAAATAAAATAGGAGTGTCTTTCCCTGGCATTAGCTCATCGGTATGGTGTAAGGTTTATCTGTACCATACCATACAGTATATAGGTACAGAATTCAAGCTGCACCACTGTATCGCTTTGGTAAGGAGACGGACAATGGCCAAAATCACGAAGACTCTCTCACACCAAATAATGAAGATGAAAAGAAACGGGAAGTCAACACGGGACATTGTACAGCAGTTGGCTTCGATGGACATCTTCGTTTCTGAAAGCACAGTGAGACAGCATTATAAAGGGGAGAGGAGGCAAAGAGAATCTAAACCGAGGACGATTCAAAGGTAAATAAATTTCTAAAAATACCTTTCTTGCATGTAAATACAACTACGCACATTATTTTTAAAACTAACTGTTGATCTCTTTTTTTCAAGTCCTATTGTGCGAGCTATCGACAAACTGACTGATGAAAATGATGAGCTACCGGCGATGCAAGTCCAAAGACGGCTATGGGCTGACCTCGGTGCGAATATTAGCCCGACATCGATAAGAAGAGTACACAGGAGGCTTGGATGGAGATACAGAAAAACCAACACATGCCCCATGATAAGGCTAAAAAACAAAGAGGAAAGACTCAAGCAAGCTCTCCAATGGATTGAACAGGGGGAGGCATTTCAGGATGTACTTTTTACCGACGAAACAACAGTGGCTCTGGAACAGTTTTCAACAATGGCATTTTGTAAAAAGGGGAGATATGTGGACAAGCCAAAGCCCAAACATCCACTGAAGGTTCACGTCTGGGGGGGTATATCTAGAAGAGGCCCGGGACCACTTCTTATTTTTGAAGGAATTATGGACCGTGTATTCTTCGAGGACGTCGTGGTCACACAGCATGCTGCCCCATATATCAGGGAGCAGTTTGGATCTAGGCACCGTCTCTTTCAAGACAACGATCCGAAACACACAGCAGCAAGGGCGAGGCTTATAGCAGAAGGAGTGAACTGGGTGAAAACTCCAGCCGAATCCCCAGATCTAAATCCGATAGAGATGGTTTGGCATTCGTTGAAAGACTACGTTCGGAAAACCGCTAAGCCCACCACAAAGCAGGAACTGATCGATGCGATCTATAAATTCTGGGAGGAAGAACTGACCGAACAAAATTGTAACAATTTTATTAACAGGCTGTTTCGTGTTCTTCCTGGGATTGTTGACCGGGGCGGGGGACATTCGGGAATGTAAGTCTGAGAAAGACAGTCTAACATTTGTGGACAGTCTGTCCACAAACAAAACATGTAAAAAAAACAATTACTTTTTGTCAATGGAAACCAGTGTGTGTGTCTCTCTCTGCTGGATGTCCCTCTCACTCTCTGCTGAATGAATAAAAGCATTTTATTAAAAACGCGTTTGCGTTTGTCTGGTATTTACTTTGGTCCCTTTTAACTGTTTTTCGATCTACTGTATTGCTTTGAGATGCCACTTTTAAAGGTGATATGTAAAATAAAGTTTTTTATTATTGTTATAGAGGAACATGATCAGATTTTCACTGGTTCAGAAAAAAAGATCTAAAGTGCTACACCTAACATTCTTAATTCGATGTATTTAAAGCAGTGAACTACTGTAGGTGTAACATAACATTCAGAAATACAATCGAGAATAGTTTTGTGGTGTTTGTTTAGATGAAACGTTCCTAAAACGTATAACGTAACAAAATTAAAGACGATTAAAATCTGTAATCTTTCCACTTGTACCGTATGTCATCGGAAAGTTTCTGCTTTGTGTAAGGATGATACCAAAAAAGTAATCTTAAGTGGTGAGAAAGCTGTGCTCAATGTATTTAAGGGACTTAAAAGTAAAAGGAGATGCTTCATATTGCTTGACTAATTTTAAAAACTAAGTTATAAATGCAGACGCTCCCTCGGTGCCGCGCCGGGTGTAAATATCAAAATATACATTCGTCCCGGGCACAGGCCGAAGAGCGCCCGGCTGGGGTGCGCGGGGAAGGGCAGGACACTAGTTTAGGAAGGCGTACATTCTGGGCAGGTATAGATTACACTTTTCTAAAACGTATTACAATCTAATCCTTCCACGTTTGATCCCAAAATCCCAAGAAATATAAATCTAAACGGGTAGAAAGCTATGCTGAAAGTTTATTAAGATACCTAGAAGACAAAGATACTGTATCAACTTATGTTGCATTAGCCTGATTATGATTAAAAAACACATATAATTAAACACGCGTTTGCGATTTAAATCAGAACACGATTTAAATCAATATAAATGTTTATATTGTAACGCATACTGTCCAGCCTCCATTTCTCCTATAAAAATTTACTCTGTTGCACACACACACACACAATAGAAGCAGGAAACAGAAGCAGGGACCGTTGTAAGAAGGGAAGAAGGTGACTATTCATTGTTATCAAAAATGACTTAGAATCGATCATGTTGCGATATTTTGAAATATAAAAGTCAGATGATTGTCCATGATATCGCTATTCTATTTTTTCGAAGAAATGTTTGTTAAAAGAAAAGTCTAGCACCAGCTGGATTTGAACACACAACCTGCGAGTTGTTAGTCAGGCACGTAGACCAGTAGGCTACAGGACAACTTGCATGAACAGGGAGGCGAAACAGCCCTACACAGCCCTGTCGCAGTACACGAATATAATCATATCGTTATTAAATTCTTTAGATACGCGATTCCATATTATATTAGCAGAAAAGCTTAAAACTACCACTTTTTCACACGCTATTTTACATGCTAGTTAAATTAAATTTATTTATATATTATATATTTATATCTCTGACCAAGGGAAACGTCTCATTTTTTCAAAGAAATGTTTGTTTGTTTGTTGACTGTTATCAAAAATGACTTAGAATCGATCATGTTGCGATATTTTGAAATATAAAAGTCAGTTGATTGTCCATGATATCGCTATTCTATTTTTTCGAAGAAATGTTTGTTAAAAGAAAAGTCCAGCACCAGCTGGATTTGAACACACAATCTACGAGTTGTTAGCCAGGTACGTAGACCAGTAGGCTACAAGACAACTCGCATGAATAGGGAGGCAAAACAGCCCTACACAGCCCTGTCGCAGTACACGAATATAATCATACCGTTATTAAATTCTTTAGATACGCGATTCCATATTCTATTCCCTATTAATCAAATTCTAAAAGTATGCTTGTTGACTCCGGTATCACGTTAGTTAAAGACTTCGAAGCTTAAAATGTTTAGGGAGAAATGGAATACTGGTGTGTATTTTTTTCTTTAAAGTACCAAGACCAGCTACTGTATATACTGTATGTTTATGTTCCAAAATTAATATCGTTTATGGCCTTCACACACGTTACAGTATGCTCCTATTCTTTTTATGCTCAGCTACTAAGATTTCCCTTCAGTGGTAAAATTCAATATCTACAACGGGCACAGCAAAGACGTTTACTGTAAGTCTTTCTACGACAGACCAACGGACCACGAGTGCCCCTGTCGGTCAACCAATCACGTACTGCGGTGCCACGCGTCATCTTGCGTCACGCTGCGCGATGCCACCTGCGGTACGTGTCTGTAACGCGCACTTTGAATAGCTGCATCTGTATACACTCACAGACTCACAGATACACAAATAGACACTATATACGGACATAGGCACCGCATACACTCTTAGGTACAGATACACTATAACTAACACTAATGCAGGTACTGCTAATATTACAACAGTAACACTATCACCAAAACTTACACTATCATTGTTACTAACACTGACAAAAACTACTACTAGACTAATAATACTTATAATAACAGTAATACTCTCATGAAAACTAACATGATGATGAGTGTTAATACTCTGACCCTAACACTGTAAGTATCACTAATATTACATAAATACTAGCATTATGGTAATTGGTCGATACAGTCTTTATTAACTGTTTTCTAGATACTTAAACAGGGTCAAGAAATGAATCAGTACTCACCAATCGGTGAAGTTAATCGATTTTTCTACGGTTCTTCAGTTTAAATAATTGGTTGTCGATAGATAGCTCTTCTCTGTGCGCTCCGTGCGCCTCCCGCGGTCTCTCTCTCTGATCCCGGCGCTCTGGCTGGTGTCTGTGACGTCACAGCGCTTATTCTGACAGAGCAGAGCGCGTCTCTGCCGCTTTTGAGTGTCTTTTTCATGAATGCCAGAGGTACTCGAAATGTTGCAAAAAGAAAAGCGTTTACTTCACAGATTAATGTGTTACAAAGTGTACCCGTGTGGAGCAATAGAGAACGAGCACGAGTCCCTGAAATAAGCGTTTTCAAGGGTTTTACACGAATCATCAGAGTATAGAAGCCAGGAGGATTAGACTCATGTTCCTGGAGGTTAAAACGTGTATCCTGGTTTTATTTCAACCCAGCTCTCAGCTCTATAGGTAGTCTGATGATTTAAATTAACTGTATAACTGTTACAAGACTTCATCTAATTGTACATTTATAAGACTGTCTGTGAGACACTTGTGAGAGCAGCTGAATCCCAGGGCTGGTGTAGAATCACACACAGACAGGTCTTCTTCTGTGTGATCTGAGTCCCACTGCTCAGAGCTACAGACTGGTCAACTGGTCACTATTTTAGTCACGACCATCGGCCTTTGGCTACTAATAATCAATATACTGATCAGAGTGTCCATACTGGTGTTTATTACATAAATACAAAGATAATTCCACACTCACTTGTGTTATAAAACACTTAAAAAACATGTTTGGAGCCTGATATACAGTAAAGAAAGTAATACTGAAGGGCTGGAAGACCTGGAAAGGGTTAATAGAACCTTCTTGCTTCCGACCTGGAACAGAGCCCACAACTGCCAGATCAGTGACCCCTGAGCCCAGTTCACAGAGAGGAGAACCAGGAGCTCTTTTATGTCTCTAAGCAGCTGTGAGGAAGGAGAAAAGGGGGAGATGTGACCTGAGTCCAGGCTGTTCTGTCTGATATTATTTATGTAGCAGCACTGATTGCCTGAATGCCCTCTGGTTTAGGTTTTTCAGGATATAGATCACTATGGAGTTGAGCTTCAGTCTGAGTGTGAGTCTAAGCTGTGAATCTGACTGAGAAGAGAATAATGATTTTTTATTCTGCCTCTGAGAATTTTTCTTCTTTGCCAAGTGGTGTTACATCCCCTTCAGATACTCTGCACAGACTGCCAGAGTGAGAGAAGAGGAGAGAGAGATGGACAGATAAGAGCACACACAGCGAGAGAGACATACGTCTTGATTTACTTTGAAGCAAGTGTTCATTTCTTTTCTGTAACAAGTTGTTTCTGAACTTCAAGAAATTCATACAACTTCTGAAAGATAAAATACAAATCTTGCTTATCAGGACAGAAGAAATGCTGCAAAAAAATGCCAGTGATTTTTTCTCCTTTTAACGAAAAGTGGAGAAAAACAACAGCAGTGCATCTCCGTCGGCTTGATTTAGCTTAATACTGTACATGTATTCACTCCCTTTTCTGTAGATTACAGCCTGCGAAAGATTAAATGAAGTTCTTGGTTACTCTTGGTCAGTGCAGAAGAAATACTGCCAGCTGGCAGGAAAATGACAGTATTTTATTTTCTTTAACTACAAACATGTGAGTTGTGAAAAGCAACAGGAATGTGTCCCTGTGCAGCTGTTATACAAAGGGCTGGTGGGTCAAACGCACTCAGGGACGCGCTTCAGATTGTGATGATGTAAACATAATCTCTGGTAAAAATTGAAGGGATTTCTTTGCAAACCCTCTTGAATGTTGCAGGAAATCTTCGTGTTTTACTCGTGTGGAACTACAACAAGTAAACAATTAAGTACCTAAGTCAATGTCCAAGAAAACCATCTTCACGTGTGGAATTTTTCTTTAACTGCTGTTGGGAGAATTCATTTATACACCCGTTGTATCCTTAGCAAAAATCAAGGGCCCCAATGGAGGGATCATCCTGTAGGATGGAAAAGTTGTGGTTAATGGTCCTGGGGATAGGAAGTGTGTTAGGGTGGTAAGGAAGCACCAGAGGAATGCGGTTGTTACGGCGGGAGTTCCTGATCGGGTTGATGGTCCGGGGGGTGTTTTTGGCTCGGGCAAGGGCCCTGTCAATCACACTGCTGGGGTATCCTCCATTGGGGCCCTCTTTTCTGATCGCCCTATCATCTCATATCGCCGACCACCTAATCTGCGTAACCTCCTTGTTCACAGCTCCCTTGACCGCCCTCAACAACCATCCACACCAGGCACTTTCCCTTGCAACAGAGCTCGCTGTATCACCTGCAAATACACAGCCACCACCACACTCATTCAAGGCCCCTCAGGACAATTCCGGATCACCCAGACAGCATCTTGTACCTCCAGCAACCTTGTTTACTGTATCTCTTGCAGTAAATGCCCAGCCATCTACATTGGAGAAACAGGAAGGAGACTCGGAGACCGTTTCAGAGAACACGTCAGGGCTGTAAAGATTAAAGATCTCTCCAAGCCCATTGTTTCTCATTTCACCTCTGACGGCCACGACCACTCTAATCTCTCCGTCTGTGTTCTCAAAGACGGTTTTCCAAACTCATACATCAGAAAGACCACCGAAACTAAAATTATTCTGCAGCTAGGATCACACCTTCTCCCTTCCCTTAACGACAGACTACTGTTCTTTTAAATTTTCTCCATTCATTGGAAGTTTCATTTCACACCTCTCTGCACCCATTCTGACTTCACACCTCTTGATTGGCCTCTCTTTCTGTCCCCTGCTCCCGCCTCTCACTCCTCCTCCCTCCCAACCTTTGTTCTCCCGCTACTTTACCTTTGCCTACTGCCCTGTCTCTCTCACACCTGAAGAAGGCTCCACGGCCGAAACGTTGTGTTCTCTTTCTTCTTTTTTTCAGCATGGAATAAACCTATTACTTGTTCCTTTGCAGCCTACGCATGCTGACGCAGCTACCCACCTGATCTATGATTATATGTTTATTATACATAAATGGTTGGAGTTCTATTATACGGCTGAATTTAGAGGACTATTATACATATATAGTTAAAGGTCTATTATACATCAAAGAAAGATTTTTATAGGTGTAGAAACTAGTAAATAAAGCCAATGATTTGTTTTAGAAATTTATTCTTAAAATATACAATTATTCACACCTGAAAAATATGTAGTTTAAATTATAGATTATATACAATATTGTAATCAACAAATGTCTAATCATCATAAAAAACACAACTAGTAAACTTCAGTTACAAATTCTAGTAACATGGCAATATATATATAGTAATGACAAACACGAACTAATTACATGAACACGCTAATATTTAACTCAAAACCACATTTCGATTCAAATATAAATTTTAAAATTTACAACTTCTTTATTTCCACGAAAATATTATTAATGTAGCACAAACGGTACTTTCTAATAAAGACAGAAAGAAACTGTTTTGTGTCTCATGGTGATCCTCCTCTCGATACTAATGAAATGTTTAATATGATCCCTCGAGAAAAAAAAAGGAGTCAATTTCCGCCTGGAATGATTGATGCCCCATCAAACATTTTGTAATATCCCTGGAAGTTTATACAGTAGAATCCTGGTTCGTGGCTTAAATTCAAGGTAAACAATACTAAGGAAACAAGTTGGAAACTTGATGTCGAAGTGGGATTTAAATCACCCGGAACATTTCACAACATTGGGCAGTATGTGCCAGAAAGCAATGTTTGACATTCCTTCGATAGCTCAGTTGGTAGAGCGGAGGACTGTAGAGAAATCAACGGGGAATCCTTAGGTCGCTGGTTCGATTCCGGCTCGAAGGAAGGTGCTTTTTGTGTACTTTAATCAAAGAGTTAAAAAAGCGAATCTGTTTCAATCAGACATTGATCAAAAGCTCAATAAACGACGAAGTAGAGGTTCCTGTTCCGAATTCAGCCCACGTCTGATTGTCTTGTTTTGGCCAAGATCTGATCTTTGAATTAAGGGACTACACTGTCTGCTTTGTAAGTCAAAAATACATACAAATGTCAAGTTTTTTTGTAGATATAAAGGTGTTCTCTGTTTTCAAAGGATAGGTACTTAATTGGCATAATGATTTGGTATTGATTTTGTATCGTTGTATTATAAAGTTTGCGCTTTCTGTGTTTTTATCGTATTGTGAACTTATTTTTTAAACAAATGCTTACAAAGGCAAACACGGCACACATCTGTTTATACCAGTGGTGAATTGTACATTTTTATTAAGTACAAGCTACTGTGCACTTCTGGGAGTATAACAGGTTCGATATAAAGTGGCAAAAATATAAAAGGGGAAAATACCCCACACTGCGTGTAAAGCCCTCGTTGTGACTGTTTTAGATTAAAATGGCGTACTGTGCACGAAATGTTGCAGAAACACAGTCTGATATTTTGATAATTATCATTTTAATAATTTGATCAAATTGAGGCCCAGGATCCAAATCTTCAGTTCTGATTTTTTTAAGTGATACCTTTCCTTCCTGTCGTGGAAGTCACACGATGTGAGCAATTGTTTTTTTTTACGTTACGATCCAAAGAGCCTCAGACGCACTTTAACCAAACCAGGATGGATTGTGCTGGGAGCTGGACTGAGCTCATTCTCACTCCCTGTGCTAAAAACAGAATTAGCTCTTCCCCGAACATCGTCTACAGCTGCTGGATGGTGCTCTGCGTCTTACTGCTCCGGCAAGTACTCTGATGAAAGACAGATCACTTGGGCGCTTTTAACCTTCTCGCAGCTACGGGCGAGACTGACGCTCGCGATATGAAGGCACCCGCTGGGACACCTTCTCTAACTTTCACAATCGCGACAGACTTCGCTTTTTAAAACAAAAGTGGATATAGCCCTGAAAAAAGCATTAGCTTTATCAGTTTTTACATTGATCTATTTTGAATCAAAGTTTGATATATTTTTTTTATTTTTTATTGCATTTTACATTATAATAATAATAATCATTATTGCTTACACTTATATAGCGCTGTTCTGGATATTCCACTCAATGCGCTTTACAGGTAATGGGGACTCCCCTCCACCACCACCATTCTCCTGAATGATCACAGAGAGTCAGGACCTCGGTTTTACGTCTCAGCCGAAGGACGGCACCTGTTTACAGTTTAGTGTTCCGTCATTGTACTGGGGTATTAGGACCCACATGGACCGCAGGGTGTGCGCCTAGCGACAAAAACCAGACGTGTGTCGGGCTCGGCTGCGAGCAGGACAATGACGTCACGGGGACAAAGTAGAGGAAATCAAAACGGTTCTATAAAAGACCTGTGTCAGCTGTTGGTTTGCAGTCTGGACTCTAAATCCTCCGATCCAATTTTAAATCTCTCTAATACCTGAGCTGCGGCTTCTTCCGAGTATTTATTCGTATACTTAGTATGTGTAAGTGTATAGATGAAACCTTTCATATATTGTTCAGTTTAAACCAAAATGCTTTACTAATACAAGAGAGAAGTATAGTATGAAGGATGTGACAAATTTATGATTTCTTGGAACAAAACGGTTTTTATTTGCATTCGAAATGAAGCGGAATTTTAGCGCGACACACAAACCCTTTGTCTTTTTTAGAGAGTGATTTTTAAACAGACATAAATGTAGAAAACGTGTTTTTTTAGCACTACAATAGCAGGGTCAGTGGCGTAATGAATAACGCGTCAGGCCTCGCGTCAGAAAATTATCAGAACTGTCCTTGTTGTAATTAGCACGAACTGCACAGGCTCTGAATCAGACCATTTCAATTAGTCTGATCATTGTAGAACACGTTAATGTAGAATTATTAATAGGTTTATTAGTTAGTTAGTTCAGGTTTACCCACCTGAACTAATGTAAAATTATTACTTGGTCTGTCTCGTTTGTATATAAATGAATGTCTCTGACAACTTAATGTTAGTTTTATGATGTAGGTCAGGCGTTGACATATGCACGAGTATACAAAATGTCTCACTCCTGATTCAACTCATGTTCTATAGGAGATTGGCGATTCCTCCTGTTTCTCATACAACCATATCAGAACAGAAGCCTGTGTCACCTAGCTGTGATTCAAGATCGACTCGCATCTTTATCCCTTTTTTGTTCGTGATCATTATTTTCTTTAGTTATGATCAATATTGAACTTTTTCTAAATGAAATGACAATAATCAAACATGCAGGCAGATTTTTGAAAAGTATTCGGAATTGACAGGGTGCCCCTTTGGAACAGTCGTCAGAAAATGTGAGAAAATGAAAGTTATGTAAGCTCTCACACAAAGCATTGAAGATTGGAATCTGAGTGTAAAAAAGCTACCCGTCTCCCAATGATAGGCAAGGATACACACCATGACTCGAATAGACTCAGCGAACATTAACACCTATGATATTAAGAGTGCTTTGCACGTGTCGAACTTCAAGAAGGAACTACTACAACAGTTGTGGACATAATTCAATACCACCGGCAAAGTCCAATGCCGGCAACGTCTGAGAAAATAATGTTCACTCATGGAATTTGGTCTTTGAATGGCTGGCGAGAAAATTCATTTATACTCCTGTTGCACCCTCAGCTGAAACATGTTAAAATAACAACGCAGATTTGTTGGAGAACCTGACAAGAATTATTGGGTTAGCACTGTATGTTATTTGGTATCTTTACTTTATTTTATTTATATATTTTTAATATAAATGTTAACATGCATGCTGTATAATCTATTGTCATTTTAAAATATGTTAGCTGTGGATGCGAGGGGGGCTATTATACCTTGTGAAACACGCAAGGAACTGTAAAAAAGGCTGGTATTTGAATAAGATTGGCGATCACAAGAAAACCACAATTTATGTGGTATTATCATCAATATCCTTCAAAATCGACGTTCAAATGAAGGATTTGAAGAAACTATGAAAAAAGCAACAGTAGTAGCAGAGGATTTTGATCTTTGCTCTTCAAGTCAGTAGATCGCCATAGAGTTGCACCCCTACAAATAGCACAAAGGATGAATCCCACCATCTTCATTATTGCTATGTTTGTGCCGGTGAAAGTAGCGTTTGTGCTATTGAAAGCATCTCGGAAGATGAAGGTGCAGTCACTTCCACATGTCATGATATCATTAGATCCAACGACAAGAGCTGAAGCCCCCCAGTCCAAGCCAGCAATGTGAGGAAGAGGGGTATGGAGGAAGGTAGTGTGGCCGAGCAGTCTAAGGTGCTGGATTTAGGCTCCAGTTTCTCTGGGGGTGTGGGTTCAAGTCCCACTGCTGCCAAATGTTAGTATTTTAAGACCTGCAATACGATCAGTAAAAGCGCTTTTTGTTAGGCTGCGGGAAGTGTTTAGAGATAGACTTTCTAAAAGACAGGCTGTCAGCTTAACATCAAGGCAGAAAAAATATTTTGTTTTCTCAACAGAAATTCTCTTTGGCACGTTCAGCTTTATGTAGGGAACAACATCTGCCGAGATCACTTTTGAGGCAGTGCACATGATAGTGTTCCGGCAAGTACATTTAATATTGGCTGTGGTGGTGAGCTGCTTTTGTCTGTGAAACTTTTAATTCTTCACGCCGAATCGTTGGCAGGGGTAAAGCTTATTAAATCTTTGAACATAGCGCTCCATCAGAAATACTTTGTTCGTGATCAAAAGAGATCAGAGGATTAACTTCATGAATTCACATAGCATACCTTACAGGAAAGATTTAAAAGGGGAATTGATTGTGCTTCCTGATGTTGTTCCTGTGGTTTCTTTGGATACAAAGGTGAATGTTCTTTGACGTTCTGCTAGAGTATCCACTGGGTGGGCTTTATCAATTAGCTCGGATAGGTCATCAGTGCTCCGTCTCCGGAAAATAATCAGCACTGTCGTTTTTTCCTGTGCTGTCTTTTAAAACATATAAGATCACGAGTTTACAGATTTCTCAAAATAACAACTATACATTTTAACCCAGCGGTTAGCATTCCTTCAATCCAATAGTTTTACTCTGGGTAAAAAGCAGCGCAATATACAGAGAGATGATATTCAAATATTTCAACGTTCTTATTGGATTACCTGTATGGAGATATCGCTCAGAATTCCTAATATGATTTTGAGTTCAGTTTTGCTTTACTACTTTCAGAGTCTTTCATTGACCTTGCTGAAGCAGAGAAGTGACATAATCACAAATGCGACCTACCTGTGCTGCTGTTTCTGGTTAATAATGATTATTGCGAGGAAAAAAAAAACAGCTCCTTGCATTAAGAGCAAGAGCAACCAACGCGCTCTCTTGTTGAGTTGGTTTTTTTCCGTGGTACTCTTCCTCAGATGCAAAGTTATTTGGCGAGCAAGGACCTCTGAGAAGGAGCCTGAATCCGTCAAGAACTCTGAAATTCTAATATCACATTACCGTCTTGTGTAGCTCAGTGGTAGAGTGCATGCTTTTCATGTATGAAATCCCTGGCATCTTGAGATATCTTATATTGTTGTGCTCACATCGCAATCTTCTGTTGAGTGAGAACTCTTTGCTCGTGTTCATAGAGAGCCAGGTTTACACAATTAAATTCAGTCACACACAAAGTGCTACAGTGTTGCTCTGCTGTTTTAAATGTACCTCCAAAGCATTTCGTTCTGTTAACTACCAAATGATTTGAACTAATTTTACGTCATATTCAGGAAATCCAGAGAAGGTCATCAGACTTTTAGTGGCTGTTGAAGAAAACACCTGTTGAATCTCACCAGGGATTTCTTGAGAGATCATTCAGCGAGCGAGTCCTCCCTCTGGACTCCAAACATTTTGGGTTAAACTGTTATCCACATACTCTAACGAAGAGAAATGTTAGTGTCTTCCGGTGTGTGAGCCCATTTCTAAAAAAAAAGTTATATAAATTGAATTGTTCTACTTTTTAGGCTTGCATAGTCTTATTAATATTTCAGTTAAATCTTTTTTTCTGTAGTAACATCAGTTGATATTAATATTAGTCCTGATTTATAATTTTTTGTCATGGTTGATCTTAAGTAATTTTGTAATTAGTTTCAGTTTTGAAAAATGGTGCAGAGAAGCTACCAAAACTGGTAATGTTCATATAATGTGTAATGCAATAGCAGCATTTTGGGTTGAAAACAAAAAGTATATCTTGGTATGAATCCTAACACTTCATAGGCAGCGTTCTAGGACTTCTCGCTTCAGATAAAGTTGTCAATACATCATCGATTTCTACTCAATATCAGCAGTGTTATCGCTACCGAGCGGTAATATAGATCCTGGCAATACTTCGTGAGATCTTCGTAAGAAAATCCAAAATACTATGGAAGCAATCAAATTTATACGTTTCTTATACAAATTGTGGTTTTCTGTTAATTGCCAATTTGACTGTAATTACATCTTAGTTTACAGATGTCTTGCATGTATCACAAGGTATAATAGTCGTGTGCGTCATCAGTTAAAATGTTTTAAAAAGTACGAGAAAAGTACAACATGCTTAAGAATATTTATGGTTACATCCATATTACAATGAAGGTAAATATACCAAGATATTAAAATACAATTGTACAGTCCTAACTTAATAATGCCTGTGAAGTTTTCCAACAAATCCGAACTGTAATTTTGAAATATTATTGCTGAGACTGATAAGAGAGTACAAAGATCAAATTCAATGAGTGAAAATGCACCCGTAGTTCTCTAAACTGAGTTTCTTCCCTGAAATGACTTGCTTGCGAAGCACCAAGCAGCCTTGAACGGATCGCGGAAATCAAATATACAGTACAGATGGATTCAGAGTGTGCTTTCCAACTTTTGTGCAACATTTTCCTTTGATAGGGCAGAGTTGTCTTCACAATCTGGGTTAAATAAAAAGGAGTGACGTCAGTGTTAAACAGCTTTCCTTTTTGGGGAACAACGGTTGTGTTCCATATTTCTAATTATTTTGGTTTCAAGATCGCAATTTAGTGTGAAACATAAAAGCCAGCTGGATAAGCTTTATTAATTTCCCTCACGGGATCAATAAAGTATCTATCTATAAATCTCTTACACGTCATTTACAATGGCCTTTCAACTAATAGCCCGTGCAGGGACCAAACTCTAGCTGTTGGTACAGTACGAGTTGCGTAAGGCTCTGTAACGCGCAGATGAGAAACTAACCTCTGCTTCTTCATTATATACACAGTGAGCTATACAGTATATGCGAGCTTACTGCCTCCTACGGGCTCTGTATTTGATTGCGGTACAAGACCGGCCGTGGAGATAAAGTGAGACTGCTTTGTACCTTAAAAGGCTCATAGCGTCCCTGGGAGGGCTCAACCCACCACCCTTTCGGTTAACAACCGAGCCACAAAGACTCATGTACAGCTTAACACTTCTCGGTCTCGGTGAAAGTGATACACTCCGTAAAATTTCCAGAGATTCATTTATTTTTAAAGGAAAATCACCAACAGCGGCCGAGAGCTACTGGAGTTTTTTCATTCTATACTGCGATTTCTGAAGGGTACCCTGTGAAAATACGAGTTTTGACGAGAAGGGATGGACATATAAGGTCAGAAGGCTTGAGGAACTGAACTTTAAGGTGAAGACTGCGGGTTCAGTAGCAGCAGAACCTGATCAGTATCAGTTGACTCCGATATACCTTGAAAATGAACTTGGGGATTTAGAGTCAGACGTGCTACCGTTGCACTATGGGGTACTTAATTTAAAAAAAAAATAGGAAAACAAATCAGTGTTCCTGGATCTGTAATTGAGAACAACACCTGCACAAGAGCTGCGCAGGAAGAATAAAATGTTGTCTGGGAAGAAGAGACTCTCTTCGGAAGAGCAGCGCTCTTCACAGGAGATTTTTTTTTGTGAGGCTGATTTGTCTCCTTTGAGGAATTCAAAGACGCTGATGACCGCGACCTCGTGGCGCAACGGTAGCGCGTCTGACTCCAGTTCAGAAGGCTGCGTGTTCAAATCACGTCGAAGTCAGCTGTTAGTTTTTCAGGTTCTGCTAGTCCTGAACACCATGCAGTTGAGTTCTATCTGAACACCACATAGATGATCTAAACAAAATAGAGCAGTACAGGACACGCAGTGTGGAGCTCACACAGCGAACAGCCTTGAACACGAGAAAAGGCACCGTTCACATCTGCTAAACATCACGTCCAACTTTAGAGACAGCTACATCATAGAATGGAATCCCGGAAGTTTCAGGTAACTTTCTTTTTAAAAAATACAGGTTCAAGCAAACCTGAAAGTTAGGGAGTTTCGGACACTTTTCTTTTATTAAATAGTGTCTGAAGCCTGAAAATGTAATTTGAAAAAAAAAACGCTATTGGACATTAGCAGGTGCTTTTTGTAACGATTTGCTATTTCATGCTGGAAAACAAAGGAAACAGACCCAACGTTTGCTTTCAGGTGCGGTTCATTACATAATAGACATCTATTACTGAGGAGCTTGAATAAAATGTACACGAGCCAGGTAGAAGTCGAACCTATAATCTTATGATCCGAAATCAGCTGCGTTATTTATTAAACCGCTGGTATTTCACATAACCTGAATTCCCCCATAGTGTGCTCAGCGCCGCTGCTAGTAATACACCGCCACGTCTAAAATTTCAAAGTGAGAAACGTGTTTTCTGATTTTTTATGTTTTAAAATATCATCTCATTAAATCAGACAAAGGGTTTATGTTTCGCACTGAAATTCCGATTGATTGAGAATTCAAAGAAAGACTTTCTTCCACAACACCGTATAATTATCACATCCACCAGACTCTCCAACCTCTCCAGACCTTGCTGGGTGAGCATTTGCTCCGATAAATTAGGTCACGTATCATGTTAAATCACTTCTTCTCAACACAACATTTCCTGGTGCACGTTTTCTCTATGAAAAAAAAAATACATTTTTCCCTTGCACGATTTCTCGTTTTTATCAAAGCGTACAGAAAGAAAAAAGAGGAAGAAATAGTGTTGCAAAAGAACTCTGTCGCCCTTGGGAGATGTCAAACCCATTGGACATGAAAAATGCCAGATAAAAGCCAGTTCTCTTCGTTTCTCAGTGTCGGGGCTGCTACTGTATGTAAAAGAGGCAATTTGCTCTGAGAGCAGGTTCAGCGCTTACTGAACGCAGATGTCTCAGAGCGGTGTGTCCAAGTGGCTGTAAAAGGAAACAGCTGTCCTGTCACCATAGCTTAGTTGGTTAAAGCGCCTTTTTATTAAACAAAAGAACCTAGGTTCAAATCCCAGCTGTGTATTTTTTCCTATCTTGTAGTACAGAACGTACCATTTTGGTCACTCACAAAGGGCTTGATTTCGTTAAATGCATGTGTTCATTTCCTTTCTGGAAAACTTGTTTTTGATGAAATTCACACAGCTTGCGAAAAATGAAATTCAATTCTTGGTTATCAGTGCAGAAGAAATATTACCGGCTGGCAAAAAGAATGGTAAGAGATTTTTTTTAACCGGAAACTTGTGATTCGAGAAAAAATATCCAGCAGTTAGTCTCTGTGGCGCAATCGGTTAGCGCGTTCGGCTATTAATCAAAAGGTTGGTGGTTCGACGCCACCCGGGGAAGGGCTTCTTTGGCGATGTAAATATTGTCTTCGCATAGGTCAATTGGATTTCTCAGCGAAACCATAGCCATTTTAATATTTGCAGGAAATGCGAGTGTTCAACACGTGTCAAAAATGTCCAATAATGCCCAACATCGCAACTCCCCAGAAAACCATATTCTCACAAGAAAAATGATCGTCGAATCATTTATACTCCCGTCACATCCTCTGCTGAAATATTTTAAAAATACAATGCAGATTTGTTTGAGAACTTGACTAGCATTGTTACGTTAGCACTGTGCAGTTGGATTTTGATATTTTGACATATTTACCTTAATTTTAAACATAAATACAATCTATTGTAATTGTGTTGTAATATTAAAATATGTTAGCTGAGGATGCAAAGGGGTGAAAGGGAAAGGTCAGAGGGTATAGTAACAACAAGGTTAGGATTGGTGGAGGTGGCAGGGGTGTTGATGGTTTTTCTCTGTAGAGGATGATTGAGTTTTTTATCCTTCTCTGAAGTGAGAAACTGGAAGAGTTGGGAGTTGAGAGATCTGATGAGGTTAGATATAAAAGGAAGATGATGTTGAGCTGTTAGCGGTAAAAAATACTTAATGTCTTTGATGTTGTCATCAAAGATAAACTGCAGTAAGCAAAGATAAAAAGAAAATTATCTTTGCTTACTGCCCTGTCTTTCTCACACCTGAAGAAGGCTCCACGGCCAACAAGTTGTGTTTCCTTTCTTCTCTTTTCAGCATGGAATAACCCTTTACTTGTTCCTTTGCAGCATACGCATGCTGACGCAGCTACTCACCTGATATTTAAATTTCCTATAATCACAAATATGAATGTCCACTGTGGGTATTTTTTCCATGATTATTTATTCTGTCATTGAAGCATATTTTATGTCATACCGAAGTGTCATAATCACTGAATTTTTTTTTTTTCATTTAGAAAGTAAGAAAGTGATAAATCACTATGAATTGCATTTAGCCTGTTCTGATCTAGATTGTCTATATACTTTAACATGCCATGTTCACAATGTCACAACTCAGAAATGCAACAGTGAAGTGTTGTAATTACCAATGTACATAGTGTCGGAACATTGAGATGTTTTGGTAATGAGGAAGGAGGGACATGCCAGGTTCACAGGGTCATATTTAAAAAAATAGCACAGTAAAATTTCCTAAAGTTCAGGATTTTGATAGTCTGTTCCATTGTCTCTCACACCTCAGTGTCAGAATTTTTAGATGTTTTTATAACCAGGGGGTAGGTTTATAGCAAGAAGCAGAAAGTGCCATCACCCGTTGCTCATCCTCGGTTAACCATATATTCTCATATGCCATGTTCTAGACGTCCCATTTATATTAAAAAGTTCTTGTAAAATGCAAGATTTTAAGACTTTTTATGGTCAGAAGGCAAGGTCGTGGTAAATATGCAGAAAGTGCCTGTGAACTTCTGTTTTGTCTTATTTACTTATTGTGTTTGTGTTACTGTGAGTTTTGAAAATTGGTTTACAATTTTCTGAAATGTGTTTCACACAAAAATGTTATTTGGATAGTCACTACTTACATATTCCCATTTACTGAGGATAAATACAGTAATCCATCCCGATTAGTACTTTTAAAAATTACTGTAAAGAGCCATCTACAGGCGAAAGGCGGCATAACATCACAGCAGCAGCATTTAAGGCAGAAGAAGAAGCTGGCGAATAAGAAGCCAGCTTCAGCCTCGTTAATGCAATACCATTGGGTGAAGTGGAAAAATATTTCTTGCTCTGAATCCTAACATTTTTATAGGAGGTGTTCTAGTACTTCTTGCCTCAGATAAAATTGCCAATACACTTATTTCTACTCCATCAATAGTAGCAGCGTTATCGGTACTGAGTCCTAAATGTACGTCCTGTCATCATATAAAATGTCAAAAGTTTCAACTGCATTCAACTGATCAAAGTTCTCTTCGATGACAGTTATAATTTTATCCAAAATACATCCGAAACAAATTCGCACTGTTTTTTTTTATCCAGAAGAGCATCATCATGAGACTCAAAACATACCTGTTTTTTCTTCTTTCCAGGAGGAAGGATTGTTCAGATGCAAACACTGGTCCAAAATCAATGTACTCTCCTATCGCTGTTGCTTCTTTAAATCCTTCATTTGAACGTCGATATTGAGGGATGATATCGTACAAATTGTGGTTTTCTTTTAAAGCAAATTATATTAAAGTATGAGCCTCTGTTATACTGTAGTTGTCTTGGAAGTTTCGAAAGGTATAATATACCCCCTTGTGCCCTCAGCTAAAATATGATAAAATACAACAAAATTTATTTACATAGAACAGCACTTATGGTTACATGTATATTAAAATTAAGATAAATATACAAAAGTATTGAAATACAAATGTACAGTCCTAACATAATCATGCTGTCCAACTATCTTTTTTGCTTGTCAAGTTCTCCAACAAATCTGTGTTGTAATTTAATTTTAAATATTCTAACTAAGGATGCATCAAGAGCATAAATGAATTCTTCTGCCAGCCGTTCAGTCCTTGGCTGAATATGATGTCCTTGAATGTTGGTCATTATTGGCCATTCCCAGTGATATTGACTTACGTACTTAATTGTTTAACAAAAACATTCACATGTCTTGCAAATATCAAGTGGGTTAAGGTTTTGCTAAGAAATCCGAATAAGTAGAGATGAGGTTTACATTGCAATAATGAGAAGTGCATTTCTGGGTGGGCTCAAACCACTAACCTTTCAATTAACAGAGACTCACATGTGTCCCTTTTCTCCATTTGCAAGCTTAAAAAAAGAAAATAATGCTTTTTTCTTACCAGCCTGCGATATACAAGGCAAGATTTGTATTTCATCTTTCACAAGCTGTATGAATTTCATGAAAAGCAAGTTGTTCCAGAAAGAAAATGAAAAGTTGCGTTAAACAAAATCAAGCTGTACGTAATCATCCATAGTGATTCATTTTGTAAGACAAGCACTGCTGGGATTTGAACTCAGCATCTCCTGTTTTAAGAGGAAAGCATGTTAACCAAATCAGCCAAAGTGCCATCAATGGATCAACACCATGTCTGAGTCAGTGATTGCAGCTGACAGTCACTGGAGGACAGTTCATCGTTCAACAAGTCAGCCTGCATAATGAGGGGGAAGAGACTGACTTCTGTGATGCAGTATCGACAAATACTAACCTTCTGTCCAACTGTTCTCTGCTGCATTCTGGATTAGCAGGTAAATATTGGTTTCCATGAATGTGTAGGGGTTTTGTGTATTTACTGGGACAATTATTAATTGTAGCAGTAAGTCACAAAATGATTCTTTGATGGCTATTAGAAAACCGACCTTGTGAGTTAACTCATTAACGCACACACACAGATACTAATACACTTATTAATACATAAAATGTGCATATAAACATAACAGATCTTAAGAGTGTGGGTTAGCAGAATACAAAAGGTATATATTAAATCATGAAGAGTTCCAAACCAAGAGGGACATACATTCCGTATACCATTCATTTAGACTGTTTCGTAAATGAACTGGGATTACAACTTCTACACTAGATACTCAAAAGCAAGTACATCACTCATAGGTATTAGATTGATATCAATTGTGGTTGAGGTAACAATTAAATTCTCGAGCTGTAATGCAGAATGTTGAATACTCATCCGATCTGTGTGGATTCAGATCTCCCGCGGACAAAAGAAGTAGTGGCAGGCTGTTGCTGTGTGCAATCGGCACTCTCTGGCTCGGTGCCAGGCAGTGGCCGGTGCGGCTGGCGAGAAGGAGAGGAGGGAGAGATTCCTGTTGCGATGCGCTGCTGATGCTCTTTGAAGACCGGCTAGTTAGTGTTGGCTGAAACTAGCAGAGCTTGTGCACATGGAAAGTGACTGCGGGTCCAAGCCAGTCACACTCTTTAGATGGGAAGAAGACCAGTTCGTTCCCGATGTAGCGCTAGCCCTGAATCCTGAGATTCAGCTGTCGACAGTTCCGACCGTAGTTCACTCGTTGATCAGGCAAGCTTTGGCGGTGGAGTACCGGTGGTTCACGAGGCTGTCAGCTGGGCTAACCTACGGTAGTTCAGTGGCTAAAAGTTCCGCGGGCATTCGAGACCCATGTGGGGTTACCCTGCCCTACCAGTTCCTGATTGGCTGATTGAGGTGGAGGATGAGTAACAATGACCTCTGTCCTTAGGGTTGTAAACCTTGGGATGAGACTCTCCCATGGAATCTCCCAGACAGTAAGGTGCCAGAGATGACCATTTATTAGGGTGGCTGGTGAATCTCAGCCCTGGGAGCTGTTCCTTATCAGGAAACTCTATCAGCTAGAAAAACACCTTAAATGTGAACCAGATGGAATGGCCTCTCTGTATCCAGCTGCACTGAGATGAGGGAGAGAGGGACTGGCAAGGGAGCAGCAAACTTAATTCCTGTATTTTAAATACGCCTTGCTGCTACAGAAGTGTCCATAGACAGAGAGATCGCTGAACCTCACTGTTCTGGCATGTCCGTTAGCCTCCATCCTGCTTCAGCAATGAATGCAGCGGGGCACATTCTGAGAGAGATGCGGTCAATCAGGTTGCAGGAAAACCACGCTATGCTTTTTTTTGAGATCCTGAAAAGGCCAGAGAGGCCATGTATATGTGTGCAGCTGGATGTGTATTTGCAGGTGGCGTAGCAAATTCTGCTGAAGCCCCACTGCCTGGTGTGGACGGTAGCTGTGCATGTTGCAGCAGAATTGTGCATGTGAGATCAAGGGGGCATGTCATGTGTTTCAGCACTTCACTCCCTTCAGTAGCACGTGATTCCCTGAGTCCAAAACAATTGTGAGTTCTTTAGATGACCTGTGGACCAATCTTTCACGATGAAGAATTCCTTAAGAAGAATAGATCTCGGCCCACCATCCCAATGCCCCCGTCTCAAAACAGCAACCTCCCACTGCCCTTAGTCTGCAAGGCAGTCCTTTCAAGTGCGATGACAACGCCGGGACCTTCATTGCCTATTGTACAAGCTGAACTTTTGTGCTCATCAATACAATGCTCTTTCCATCAACTCATCTTGTCTTTTGACGCTTCGTGTTTTGCGCTCCTTTGACCATCGGCATATCGGGTGACTGCAAACACTGAAGTTCTTGCTTACGGAGTGTGGAACATTGTTTTGAAAGGATCGCTGTTCTGTCATGTTGACGCCGAGTGAATCTTTCTTTGGGCAACATGGGCAGCCTGACAGCAGCGCGAAAGAAAGTAATGGCAAATTTCTTGACTTATTTCTGAATGTGAATGTTCTTCAGGAAAGGGATGCGGCGTTGCTTCTCCCCCATGTAAAGGTCACACGTTCCAGACGTGGTTATGAGAGAACAGTTGCCGCAAGTGTCTGAAAAGAGCAAGAGAGGAAGTGGCCCTGCCCCGAAACTCACAACTTTCTGATGATGAGGTTATGAGGATGCGAGAGGTCCCTCATTTGTAAGGAATCCACTGTAACAGCTGCTGCCCTGTAGTCGTTGGTGCAGTAGGTGACTAAGCAGAACACCAGATGATATTAGAACGTTCCTGAATATAGTGGAAATAATATCCTCAGTCAGAAATGAACTTGCATCAGTCGCTTGAATTTTATTGTAATATTTCCCTAAAATTGCTATAAAGACACACCAGAAATATACACAGTGAAGTTTAATTAATTCTTGTTTATTAATCAGTGCAATTTAACAATGTATTTTAATGTCTATAAGATTCGATATTTCAGCTAATAGATGTAGAGCCTTAATATGCAATAGTGAATTTTCAGAATTCCTGGGGAGCAACAAGAACAAAAATTAAATACATATTTAAATTCAGTGTATGTCTTAAATGCGATCTGGCCCCTCTGGCTGTTAATTTAATAGATTTGTTGAAATTTTCATTAGGATGGTACTCTACACTTTTGAGAGTGAAAAGGGATAGGATTTGGGGATTCCGAGTATAACGTTTGTAGGCCAGTGTAAGGACATGTCCTCTTTTTAAAAGTCATTATTTAAGACAGTTCTGAACACTCTCACTTCTCTCACTCACTCACTCACAAAGTCAGAGGAGCAGATTGTTTCAGGTCATTTTAGTTCACTGTAGTTACAGAGGTCTCTCCTCTGTAGCATTTTTGACTTATAAGTAAAACAGAAATTATATTTGCAAATTAATTGTATTTGCAGCTCTAAAAAGATAAACTTCAGAGACTTCTGTAACAGATCTTTTCAGGTCATTTCAGCTCAGTGCTGCTCCTCTGACCTTGGGAATGAGTCTTAGGAAATTCAGAACAGCGTGTTGCTCGCCTCTGACTTGCTCTGCGGACCAGTCCAGTAGGAGCTGCACAGTCACTATGACGTGTGCAGTCCTACACCGCCTTGATATCAACAGGATGAACCTCCTCTTCCATCTGCAAGACTATCAGCACTCTGGCTGTATATTACTGGACCACAGCCACAGGACAGAGAAGGGGCAGTGTTCCTACGAACTATCATGAATAATCACTTTTAAAAAGACGTAGAAGGTTCTTTCCTTGAACGTACCCTTACATTTGCCACCACAACTTAATTCTCTGTACCCCCAAATCCCCAATATCCCTGCTTTCCCCAGAGAGTCCTGGGACCCTCTCAAACTGCTAGGCGGTGCGGTCAGTTACAAAATAAAAGAAATTCCTTTATTTAGGCATCGTCATTCCCCGACATTTCCTTGGCCCAGTGTACAACATTGGACACACACCTTCGGAAATGTCTAAGAGGACACATTTTGTGGATATCAGAGATGAACCGCTGTTAATAAAGACCCTGCCCTTCACAAGCACTTGAATATTCATTCAACCTCTGGGTGAAGCCATTTCCAATTGGGGCTCCTTCTCACCAGTTACTTCCCACAAGTAACTCCAGTCGTTGGGATGTTGGAATGACAGATGACCCAACTGGTGATGTGCTTGTGTGAGCCTCAGTTAACTGGTGTCATGGGATACCAGATTACAGCGAACAACAGTCCCTCGGTAACAACAACATAGTGAGAGCTATTACAGCAATCTACAGCTAGTCCATATTAGGAGAGCAGGACGAATGACCGGAGACAGTTCATCACATCCTTTTACAGAATACATTTGGTTACAAAACAGATCATGACCCTTTTGCCCTTTCTATTTCCACATAAGATACAAGAACAGTGTTAGATTGCAAGGCTTAAGGAGTTGTTTCAGACCTTGCACAGGGAAATGTAAATATAATTAATATGAATATATTTAGAGGTCTCAGGTTTTGCAGTCTTATTTTCCAATAATAGAAAAACACAGTGACAGCAGTTAATTAGTACAAGTACACATCTCATTTCATTTCAAGTACACCTGTACTTCACCGGGTGCCAACAGCGTCCGAAAGCGATGGTCGAACGGGGATTGATTTCTGTTGTTTAAGTTGTGGTACGTGTTGCCAACTAAAGTTCAAACGCTTTCTACAATCTTTGGCTGAACGTGGATCTTGTAGGTCAAACAAATGTGTCGTGACTGAGGATGCCTCTTCTTCGTGTCTTCGAACAGCTTCCAGTCCATTTCGTCCAGCAATTTCCCTCACGGGATCAATAAAGTATCTATCTATCTAGCCAGCCCGGCAGAAGAACATGCTGGATTCTAGGGAGATGCGCGATGGCCCTTACACAGGCGACGACCAGGCAGGAAGAAGGTTTCAGCAGATGAGACACGGGTCTGGAGATGTCCACCTTCACCAGGTTACTCAGGCGCCCCAGACAGTGGAATAATTCCTGCCAACCTCTTTCTGTGGTGTTGATGCTGTGATCTATAATGAGTTTATGAAGTCCAAGGAAATGGCCATTTTGAGTTGCCTTTGCTAAAAAAAATATTTATA
The DNA here is from genome assembly GCF_055471065.1 of Atractosteus spatula. Lineage (NCBI taxonomy): Eukaryota > Metazoa > Chordata > Actinopteri > Semionotiformes > Lepisosteidae > Atractosteus > Atractosteus spatula. The sequence goes on along the minus strand of NW_028296702.1, from coordinate 21,249 downwards.
TTTATTTATTACATGGAATAAGATAACATAAGATCACTTTATTAGCCATATACAATTTCTTGCATTAGGAATTTGTCTTTTCGCATACCACAGCTTGCCTTCCATGAGACAGACAGACAGAGAGAATCTTGGGGTCAGAGCCCAGGGTCAGCCATTGTACAGCGCCTCTGGAGCAGTTGGGGTCAAGGGCCTTGCTCAGGGCCCCAACAGAGTAGGATTCCTCTGCCGGCCGCGGGATTTGGACCAGCAACCTTCCAGCCAGAGGCAAAGTCCCTTAGCCACAGAGCCACCGCTCCTCCCATAGGCTGAATACAGTTGTGGTATCACAGCTGTAGGTAAGGACAGCTAATCAAGCATTTTAATTCATTTGGATGTCATTTCCAGGAACGTTTCAAAACAGTAGTATCAACCAAGATAATGTTTTCCTGATAGATAGGTTTAAACAATATTATTTTTTGAGAATACTAATGCTACTAAGTTTATATATATATCTAATAAAAAAAACTTCAATTGCATTGAAAAATGAAATGCACTATTGTTAGAAATAGAACTACTGTTTTCTTACAACACAGTCCTAACTTAATAGGATAACAATTCTGGCATGCAGCTTATCAAAAATTAGAAAAAGCTCTATTTTATTTTAACCAGGATATCCCACACGGGGTCGGAGGGGAGCTGGAGCCTATCCCAGCAAGTAACAGGCATAGGGCAGGATACACCCTGGATGGCACACCAGTCCATTACAGGGCAGACGAACACACACTCACAAACAGCAGGGTTAATTAACCTACCAGCATGTGGGTGGAAGCCCACATCAACACAGAGAGAACATACAAACACCACACAGATAGCATCTTAGGAACTGAACCCAGGGCCCCAGCACTGACAGGTTTGATTTAGTTCTTATTTTTACACCATTTGAAAATCATACAGTAGACTTGTCATAACAAGCACTTATTCTGTTCTAGATCTATTCTAAACATAAAGGATCTCTGTACAACTTACCAAATGTGACAAGACTGTCATCTTTCAAACAGGAGTGCATTCGAAGGGACCTCAAGCACGGCAGTTTGACAAACTTTAATAATCATCTCAGCTGCCTTTTTAATGCCTTTTCCAAACGGCAGATGCAAGACTTCAAGGTTTTTAAGTTTCTGCAGTGCACAAGGTGAGAACACAGATAATTAGCAGCACTTATTTACTCAGCTCTATCCTATCCTCCTCAGCCTATCCCTTCAGGACATTCAGTCTCTTTACTATACATACTGTACAAATATGTGCAAGAGGGGAGTGAGTCAAGACAAACTTGAGGTTCTTGTCTGGACCGCATTTCCCAGAATGCTGTGGGGTGTGAGCTGCTGCCCGCTGTCACAAGACCTGCTGGTGGAAGATTATTGGTCAGGTGTCAGATCACAAAGAAGGAAGCTCAAGCTACCAAAAGTCACATGTTTTTTGTGAAGAGTCACAGAGAGAGAGAGACTGGAGTTAAGAGTTGTTCAGTTAAGGCTGGCAATTAGCTTAGCTGCCCACTCCTGATAGTGAGAGACTGAAAAGGAGCTAGATTATTCCTTTGGAGTTTGTTTTTTATTTCCCTGCACTATAAATAAACAGTCCTGTTTCTGAGCCTTATGCCTGTATTTGTGCATGTCTGTTTCTCTGCATTAGCCTGTGTTTAAAGACTGTTACAGCAAGTCCAATGGACAGTCAAATGTTTTCATCATTTGGTTTTCCATCACAGGGCACATATAGATGCCAGCTGTAGATATTTTAATGTTTTATAGACACACATACAATACAATATCTATGCAATGTATTTGAAAAAACTGATAATTCTGTCAACCAAATTCATCCATCCATTTTCTAGCCATGTTATCCAGTACAGAGCTGCATGGCAGCTGGCGTCTATCCCAGCAAGAAACACGTGCCTGGCAGATACATCCTGGATGTATCTAGATGTGCACATACCTATATAACCTACCACTGTGGGAGGACTGTGGGAGGAGACCAGAGCATCTGAAAGAAACCCACACTAAATCGGAGAGAACATGCAAACTCCCCACAGACAGAACCCAGGACCGGAATTAAACCCAGGGCTCCAGAACTGCTAATGCAATGACAGGCAATGCCAATGTCCCAGCAATACACCCCAGGGAGCCACCGTGCCACCCATGGACAGAGCAAGCTAATTGGTTTTAGGTCAACACAATCATGCCCAACATCCCAAAGAAATTGGAGCTGAATTGCAGAGCAAACAATCATTTCGCCTATATTAAAAAACTCAAAGAACTTTTGATCAAATCATAAATATGTTACAGTCACATTGTCAATAAGACGAGTCGTTCACATGAAAGCTTCAATAACTCAGTGAGAAGTGCCTGGCTTTTTAGAAGTTAGTTTCCACCTACCGAAAGCTGGCGTTACTTCCACAGTTTCAAACACTTCATTACACAGCTTCAGCACTTTCAGATTTGTGAATCTTCCAAGCTGTGCAACTGAGAAAAAAAACAAAACATTACAATTAGCAGAGATCACAACTACAACTGTTAGAGTGATTGTTTACTTGATAAAAGACCTCTTACATTTTCTCTTCTATTATGTCCAGAAATAGAATACCTTCTGTACAGTTTGATCTGTGAAAAGGTTGTGCAAGGGAAATAAACCTAGAATCACAATTTATTTTACTTTTATTCACACACTGTAAAATACGTCCTCCAAGTGAAAAACAAATGGTCAGACACTCTAAACAGTAATTTCAAATGAAAATGAGATAGAAACACTGGCTGGACATCTTCAGAATGAACAGTGAAATGTGAACCAAAGAGGACAGAAGGAAACTATGAGAGTGCAGAACAAGATACCCAGGCATGTTGTTGAGGGTAATGCCCTGGATTCAAGTGTTTCATAGCAAAAGCAGTGAACTACTCATGCAAGTTACATTCTGTCTTAGATTTCTAATTGATTTGGGATGAGCTGTAGACTTTTGTTATTTTGACATTATTTTGTCAGTAATATGTGAAAAAGTCTAGGCCAGGGTTACTAGTTTTGATAAACTCTTTAAAACCCGTTGGTGTGGATAAGAACTGCTAGAACAACAATCTGGAATATGATCCATCAGAACATGGCACAGACTCATTGGCAGAAGGAAACGGCTCACCAAAAGAGCTCAGCTGAGAACCGGTGAACGCTATGCAGCCCAGTCTGAGCTCCTGCAGGCTAGCGCAAGGCAGGGGGCTGATGATGCCTTCCAATGCAGGACAGGAGTCACTTTCCAATACAAAGCTGGACAAGAGTGGGAAATGTGTGAAAAGCCACGCTGAAACAGAAACAAAAAAACAAAAACCACCCATCAGCAGCTTCATACTGTTACTGGTGCAGACGATGACTGGTCACTCCTCCTGAAAACCACAGCCTCTGGTTCTTTCACCAAGAAGGGCAGTGCAATCACATTGCAATAATACAGTAGGAGTTTTCCCAATAATAATTACTGTATATTGATTTGACCTCAGCATTGTCCTTACCTTGATTCATTTTGGTATTGGTATTCTTAATTTATCTGCTTGTGCCTTTTCAAACAATGCTGTGACAACTCCCAAAGTGCGCTCTATTCCTTCGTCCTTTAACTTTCCATCAGTACTTTTGTAAGACTTACATTTTGGTTATTTGTAAGCATTAATGTAGCTTCTACTTGTCACACACTATCGCATTTATAAAGGGAAATTTGTAGTTGATTACATAAATAAGTTTGGAAATTTAAGATGGAATGCAGTTAAGGCAGATATTTAGATTCATGCAGCAATATTTTTTGCATTCGTATTGCTCCAAGGAACACATCTGTTCGGTCATGTTAAGTGTTTTTAAAGATAAAATGGTTTGATGTTTTAGAAGAAAATGCAGTCCAAACACCCATATTTGTTTGCTCTGGCACAATATTTCTGGAATCATGTTTTGATCACCTAAAAACTGCTTCCCAGTCTTGGTCAGGAGTAGCCATTCATTCCAATAGATCTTTGTTAGTCTGACTCATCCATCCACCCTTTTTCTAACCACTTATTCCAGTTCAGGGTTAGGGTTAGCCTTGTAGCGCAGTGGCCCTGGGTTCAATTTCAGTGCTGTCTGCATGGAGTTTGCATGTTTTCCCTGTGCTCATGTGGGTTTCCTCCCACATTCCACTGGCAGTGCTGGTAGGTGAACAGACCCTGATCTGAGTGTGCATGTATGTTTGTATCTGTCTGCTCTGCAGTGGGCTGGCATCCCATCCAGGGTGTATCCTGACTTACCCCTGTTACTTGCTAGATAGGCTCTGGCTTCCTCATGACCCTGTACTGTATAAAGCACTTTAGAAAATGGATGGATGGATTAATCTGATATTACCTAATATAGCGTCTTCCTCTTGTATGGTAATATTCAAGTACAGTTTCCTTAGAGTAACCACCTTACTGAATCCAACTGGTAGGGCACACACAATTCCTGGAGATGGACCCAGTACTAATTTCAGTTCCTGGCAGAAAATTAAAATTCAGAAAATTAGAAAAGGCGGTTTATTCATTAAACTCTAAGCTACTAACAGCCAACTTTCTGTAGTAAAACCGTGTTCAATATTCATGATTTCGCTTCTTTGCACAAAAGTGTTATAAGGTTTTACAATGTTATAAGGCACAACTGCATTAACATGACTTAACATGATTCTGGAGCAGTGCATCCTGGGTAATGCTTCAGTTGTTCAGTTTCCTTCAGGAAAGCGTAAGAAGTGGCTTGTATGTGGACCTGTTACCAGAGCAGTGCCTGTGCGCGACTCAGTGTTGTGTTGCCAGATAAAAGAAATATTATTAAAACAAATATCTTCCATGAATCCCTAAACTATCAATTTCAATTTACTTTCCTGTCAGTTATTCCTGTGAGGTAATAAACGTCATTACAAGACGATAGTGCTGCATTTTTTAACAATAATAAAAATAAGATCTAAAAGGAAAGAAAATGCACACAACAATGAAAAGAAAAACTTAGTCCAGTACATGGTAATCTGTTATATAGCAGTGATCTTATTAGTTTGCACATACAATAATTAGAATTATAGGGAGGACGGAATGCTTTTCTGAAGTTTTCAGTACTAATTTTCTTTAAAAATACTAATAACTAATATCACTTATTTCTGATATAGTTATAACAAAAATAATTATGGTTTTGTGAACTGTGGAACCACACATATTTTCCCGCAAGGCATTAAGTTCCATGTTTGAAAATTCACCATCTGAGGAGACCTCAAGGCACCTAACCCTCATAAATACCAAAGTGTTACTGTACACTGTACTAGTACACTAGAGGGCACAAGTGAATTTCAAATTGGCTTCTTTACGAAAGCAGCTGTAGGTGTGTGGAACATGCTGCCCAGTGATAGTGTTGAAGCCGATACCCTGACTTCATTCAAGACAGCTAGATGAGGTCCTCCAGTCAGGAAGGGAGGCACTCCTTTACACAAAGGGATGTGGGAGCATGGAACAAGCTAAATATCCAAGTTGTTTCACAAATGGAAACCACAGGGAAGTACATTTAAAAATGAGCATGGGAGACAGTAGCTCACACAAAGGGTGGTGGGATAGTTTTCTTTCAGGAAACAAATGGATGACATCCTGGGATCAATTCAGTACTAGCTACCAAATAAAAAAAAGGTCAGAATGCTGTTGTAGTGTGCTCTCATGAGGCACCAGTTCTGTAGGGGTTTGGGCATTTACTGGGACAATAATTAATTGTGGCAGTAAATCGCAAAATGATTCTTTTAATGGCCTTAGAATCCAACCATGCGGTATAACTCAAACAACGCACACACACAGGTACTAATACACTAAAATACATTTATTAATACATAGAAGGTGCATGTAAATCTAACAGATCTTATCGTGAGGGTAAGCAGAAAACAAAAGGTATATATTCATTCAGTTACAAAGAGTTACACATATCAAGAGGACATACATTCAGTATATCATTCATTTAGACCGTTTCTTGAATGAACTTGGTTACAACTTCTACATTAGATACTCAAAACAAGTACATAACTCTTAGGAATTAAATTGATATCAACTGGTTGGGATAACAATTGAATTCTCGAGCAGTAATGCAGTGAAGTTGAATACTCATCCAATCTCTGGGGATTCAGATCTCCCCCGGACAAAGAAACAGTTGCAGGCTTGTTGCTGTCCAATCCGTGCTCTCTGGCTAGGTGCCAAGCGGTGCTCGGTGCGGCTGGAGAGATTCCTGCTGCGCTGCTCTCTGAAGACCGGCTAGTTAGTGTTGGCTTTAACTAGCAAAGTTTGTGCACAGGAGAAAACTGACTGTGGGTCCCAGCTGGTCAGGAAGAAGAACGGTTCGTTCCTGATGAAACGCTAGTTCTGAATACTGATTCAGCTGTCCACAGTTCCGACCTGTTCACGAGGCCTGCTGCTGGTGCTAACCTCGGGTGGATCCTCTGGTTACGCGCTGGCAACCTCCGCTCTAGACTCTTAGAACAAGGAAAGTTCTGGCACTCGGACACACTGGCCGTTACATGGTGGTCCTGGCTGAGTCTCAGGATGGTCAGGAGGCGTGCTGCGAGAATGTCCTGCACTTCCCAACTGTTCTGGCCTGCGGGCCGTCCTGTCCTGGAATCATTCACACCCCTGGAATTGTTCTTTTTGGAATTCTTCTTCAGGCCCTCTGTGTTGCCTGTTTTTACCTGGAGGAACTTCAGGTCGTTCATTGGCTGAAAGTTTAATGGGCATCAGAGACCCACGTGGGTTACTCGGCCCTACCAGTTCCTGATTGGTTGATCAAGGTGAGATGTGAGTAACTCACCCCTGACACTTAGGAATGCAGTCCAGATGTCCATCTGGCACTCCCTAGACAGATAGGCGCCAATGGATGACCATTGATCATGATAGCCAGGCTTAGCTAAGTGCATCCCCATTTGGGAGCTGTCCCTTATCAAAGAAACCTTAAATCAGCCTGCATGAATAGCTTATCTGTGGCTGCACCACAGAGATGAAGAGAGAGATGGGGCCTCACTGGCAAGAGAGCGCAAAACTTAATTCCTGTATTTTAATAAGCCTTGCCGCTACAGGTGTAACAGTAATAGTATCATGAAATCTTTATTCCTCCCTGCAGTCTCACTCTCTAACAATGTAAAATAAATGCATTATGACATTATCCATAAACAAATATTTCTGGTAGTAGCTGATACATTAATGCTGCACACTGGTATCTTTCCGGGAGTGAATAGGATGTGCATATAAACTGTGCATCATGTGATACCTGTCAGTTACACCTTCAACAGGCTGACAGGGTTAGCTTGAGAATACCAGCAGAGTTAGAAGATGAGTGTTAGTTGTTGTGAAGCAGGGTTATGGAGTGGTGTAGCTTCTTCTACACTCTGTTGTGTTAAATCCTGCTTGACCTTAAAATGCCTTTTGTCTTGTGTTTTTGTGTGTGTGAATTACCTGAGTCAGGGTAGTGTCAGCAGGGTCTTGTCACAGTAGATGAGTGTATATACAGTGCCTTCAGAAAGTATTCACCCAGTGGAATTTTGTTGCATTTTGTTCCCATTACACCTCCACATTTTAACATTTTTTCCTCGTTTTAAGAACACTAAATTCAACACATTTATGAATCAAAAATATTTTTTATTCAAGAACATTTGTTTTTCAAAATGAAAGATTTACATTTCTCATTTACAAAAGTATTGTATTACAAGAGATTGTTTGTGTCTGCAGTTTCTCCCATTTCAGCCAAAAAGCTCTGCAACTCTGTCAGTGTTGGAGCTGGCCACTTTTGGTCACTTTTCTGACAATCACCATTCTTGTCCGGTTGCTCAATTTGGTAGGAGGGCCTGATCTTAGTAGTGTCTGGGTTTTGCCATGTTTTTTCTATTTAGTTACAATGGGATTTAACGGTGCTCCTAGGAAGGTTCAAAACTTTGCCAATCTTTTTATAACCTTCTCCAGTTTTTTTTCCTCCTAACAACTTCATCTCAAAGTTCCAAAGGTAGCTCCTTGGTCTTCATGACAGCAGGACTGATCTGATCTGCTGTTTCAGTGAGACCTCACAGTCAGTGATATCTATTGTGCAATCAAGCAATTGAACACCGGTGAATTTGAAATGAACACAGGTGTACCTTGTTAATGTATTTAGTGTGATCTCTCAAGATAATTGACCCAAATTAGGTTGTTGAAACAAAGGGAGTGAATACTTATCAATTAAGTAATTTTCCATTTTTATTTTTAATAGATGTCTTCAGAATTATAAATACTTAATTTCATTTGAACATTATAAAGAATTGCTTCTACAGGAGTGGAGAAAAACATTTAAATATGATTTAATTTGACTTTGCAACACAGCAGAATGAGAAATAAACAATGGGGTGTGAGTACTTTCTGAAGGCACTGTATATATAGCTTGTCCTGTCTGCAGTTGCATTGAAAAAAAAATTGAAGTATTACTAACGGTGCCAAAATAGATTTTCTTATTAAAAGAGATTCATACAGTATCTTATTCTTTATTATTTACCCTTTATTGCATAAATATTTCTTGTATTTGATATATATGCTCTCTTATCCACATAAATTAAACTCTGTGACAAGAACTATTTCTGTTTTAGTCAACTGTAAATAAGAGTATAGTCAAAATTTAACTGACCAGACGAACTCAAAATTGGGTGACTACAAAGTGACTATGACTAATAGACATTTTGGGAACAAGTAAAGGTTTGTTCCATGCTGAAAAGAGAAGAAAATAAATGTCTCGGCTGTGGAGCCTTCTTCGGATGTCACATGCTGACGCACCTACCCACTTGAACTAAAGACATTTTAGTTGACTTGACTTAGACTATGATTAAATAAAAAACCTGGTGACTAAATTGGTTTTTTTAAGTCACCTGACTGGAACTCTTCCCACACTGACTGTAGCTGAATGGTCTGTCTCCTGTGTGAATGCGCTGGTGCTTTTTTAAGTCATGCGATTGAATAAAACTCTTCCCACACTGACTGCAGATAAACGGTCTCTCTCCTGTGTGAATGCGCTGGTGGGCTATTAAGCTACTTGACTGACTAAAACTCTTCCCACACTGACTGCAGCTGAATGGTCTCTCTCCTGTGTGAATGCGCTGGTGCTTTTTTAAGTCATGCGATTGAATAAAACTCTTCCCACACTGACTGCAGCTGAACAGTCTCTCTTCTGTGTGAATGCGCTGGTGGGCTATTAAGCTACTTGACTGACTAAAACTCTTCCCACACTGACCACAGCTGAATGGTCTCTCTCCTGTGTGAATGCGCTGGTGGGTTATTAAGCTACTTGACCGACTAAAACTCTTTCCACACTGACTGCAGCTGAACGGTCTCTCTCCTGTGTGAATGCGCTGGTGTGATTGTAAGTGGCTTTTCTGACTAAAACTCTTCCCACACTGACTGCAACTGAATGCTCTCTCTCCTGTGTGAATGCGCCGGTGGGCTATTAAGCTACTTGACTGACTAAAACTCTTCCCACACTGACTGCAGCTGAATGGTCTCTCTCCTGTGTGAATGCGCTGGTGGGTTATTAAATTACTTGACTGACTAAAAGTCTTCCCACACTGACTACAGGTGAACAGTCTCTCTCCTGTGTGAATGCGCTGGTGGGTTATTAAGTTACATGACCAACTAAAACTCTTCCCACACTGACTGCAGCAGAATGGTCTCTCTCCTGTGTGAATGTGCTGGTGGGATTTTAAGGCATGTGACTGACTAAAACTCTTCCCACACTGACTGCAGCTGAATGGTGCCTCTCCTGTGTGAATGCGCTGGTGGGTTATTAAATTACTTGACTGTCTAAAAGTCTTCCCACACTGACTGCAGCTGAACGGTCTCTCTCCTGTGTGAATGTGCTGATGTTGTTTTAAGAGCTGCAAGTGACTAAAACTCTTCCCACAATGACTACATCTGAAAGGTCTCTCTCCCGTGTGAATACGCTGGTGTCTTTTAAAGTCACTTGACTGAATAAAACTCTTCCCACACTGACTGCAGCTGAATGGTCTCTCTCCCGTTTGAAGGTGCTGGTCGGGTTTTGATTTGCTAGACTGACAGAAACGCTGCTCCTCTCTGTGCCATAATGGCAGTTTGTCCACTCCATCTGAGCAAGGCCTTGAGTGATTCTTCCTCATTCTCTGATTGTACTGGGGTCTCTTATTCTGCCAATGCTCCATGGAATGGTCTTGCTCCGTGTGCTGAGATTTGTTTTCTCCACCATGTCCTTCAGTGTGCTGCTCAGCAGTGTGAATCATCCGGGGCTCCTTCTCCAGCTCTCTGAGACTAAAACTGTCTAGTTCATTCAGTTGTTCTCCTCTTTGCCCAAGAACAGACCTACTCTCCAGTTCATTAAAACTTTTAACAATTTTCTCAGTAACCAGATTAGTAAACCTGTGTGTAAAGCCATCAGATACTAAGGGATCATATGATTGTTTGAGTCTCTGCAATGACAGTCTCTCCACTTGAACAGAACAAGGCCTAATTATCAAGCCCTGTAGGAGCTGCTGTTGCTCCTCCCTGTACTGACTCCTCTCTGTGTGCTGTGACTCAGTACTGTTCTCTTCACCAGGTACATCAGTCTGCTGCTCTGCAGCGTCAATCAACTTGGACTTCATGTCCTGTTCTGTAAGATTTAAAACATCCAGTTCTTCACTGTGCTCTCGTACAGAGACACAGCCCAGTTCATTACAACCTTGTGTAATATTGTTCGAGTCCAGATTATTAATCTTATCTATAAAATCATCACATACTAAGAGCCCAGGTGTCTCACTCTCAGGCTCTGTCTTCATCATGGTCACAGAGTCCAGATCCTCGACACTCTGTCTGCTCTCTGTGTGCTGCTCACTGAGTGTCTCTTTCCCTTCTGCGACAGTGAGCTCTCTCTCCTGCACCAAACTGGAGCCCCACTCCTCCTCACTGTGCTGCTGTTCAAGAGGAGCCATGTCCCCAGCATCAGAGAGAGCACTGGTCTCTGTGCCTGTAAATACAGGAAAAGAAAACAATAACTTTATAATAATAATAAACTTTATTTTATATAGCACCTTTAAAGGTGGCTTCTCAAAGCACTTTACAGAAGGCCAACAACAAAAAAGACACAATATAAGCATGATGAGAATATAGTTAGACGAGTCAGTAGATGGTGGTACTAAGTCCAGTAGGAGCAGAGGGGTAAAGAACAGATAAATAAAGGCTCTTCTGAAGAAGAAGGTTTTGAGTCTGGATTTGAAGAAGCTTAGAGAAAGTGACTCTGATATCCTTGGGGAGAAAGTTCTAGAGCTTGGGGCAAAACAGGAGAAGGCCATGTCACCCATAGAGTGTAGAAGGACTGGGGGACAAATAGTTGAACACAATTAGAAGAGTGAAGGTTGTGAGGTGGGGAGTAGGGCGATAACTCAGACAGGTACTGAGGTGCCAAGCCATAGAGAGCCTTATAGGTAAGCAGGAGGATTGTTAAGCATCACAAAACTTGACAGGAAGCCAGTGCAAGGACTCCAGGATAGGAGTAATGTGAATACTTGCACTAGACAAACTGGAAATTACAGCATATTAACACTGCACTGACAGAGATGGGTAAATACAGACACACTGACTGGACACTGCAGCATATTAGCACTGCACTGAAAGGGGTTAATATAGACATGCTGACTGGACACTACAGTACATTAACACTGCACTAAGAGAGGGGTTCATACAGACACACTGACTGGACACTACAGTACTTTAACACTGCACTGAGACGGAGGCATTTATACAGCCATGGACTGCTCAGAGAAGGGGGGTAAATACAGACAGACTGACAGACAGGACACTACAGTACATTAGCACTGCACTGAGAGAGAGCGGTTAATACAGACACACTGACTGGACACTACAGAACATTAACACTGCACTGAGTGACAGGTTAATACAGACATGCTGACTGGACACTACAGTACATTAACACTGCATTGAGAAAGAGAGGGATTAATACAGACACACTGACTGCATATTATAGTACTTTAAAACTGCACGGAGAGAGGTAGGTTAATACATAGACACTGACTGGACACTACAGTACATTAACACTACACTGAGACAGAGAGGGGTTAATACAAACACACTGACTGGACACTCCAGTATATTAACACTGCACTGAGAGAGAGAGGGGTTGATTCACACACACTGACTGCACACTACAATATATTAACACTGCACTGAGAGAGAGGGGTTAATACAGACACACTGACTGGACACTACAGTACATTAACACTGCACTGAGAGAGAGGGGTTAATACAGACACACTGACTGGACACTACAGTACATTAACACTGCACTGAGAGAGAGGGGGGTTAATACATACATACTGACTGGACACTACAGCACATTAACACTACACTGAGAGACAGTGTTCAATCAATCTTTATTGACAGAAAAAATAAAGAAAGTATGAATCTTGATTCTTAGGACCCCACCTTAAAAATTATTAAAATAAAATCATAATTGGAATATTAATTTTTTATTCACAATCCTGCACGTTTCCAAAACACCAATGCTTTTCAAATGTTCCACAGTCATTATGAGATAATATAAAACATATATTTTAACGACATCCTGCTCTTCACCAACCCTTCAAACATCCTCACCAAGTCTACAGACCCGGAACCAGAGATCTTATTTTTCAGAGTCTTGTAGATGGTGAGTTTGGCCTGGCCCAGTAGAAAGTTGGCGAGGAGGGTCTGAGTTTTTTGTTTTTTCGTATGACCCACCCCGAACATGAAAATAATGTAATTGAAGGCCAGGCCAAGGTTGATGAAGAGCCAAATCAACACGGCAAACATGGGCGACAGGTGGGGGCAGGCACTGTAGTAGTGGAACACCGTCTCCCTCTGAGCGCAGAAGGGACAGGCCCCTTTTGTTGAGGGGAAATCTGTAGAGGCTACCCCAGGCAGGCCGGACACCATCTGGCACCCCCAGACGAGCCCTCCAGGGAGTGTCAGGGAGTGCAGACAGCTGGGCTTGGTGTCTAGATGTTACAACTAGTCTATATAGACACTTCCCCCCAACACCAGCCAGAGACCTCTCCTCTGAAGCAAGGGACTCAAGGAGAGATCCTGTCGGCCCGGGACTGAGTGCAGGAGACACTAGCAGACCAGGGAAAGGAGGCTGTGTGGTTGGAAGGTGGCGTTCCTCAAACAGATCCTGGACTAGCAGCATCTCCTCAAGAGGCAGAGCAGAGCAGAGCAAAGCTGAGTAAGAAACCCGTCCACACACCGCCGCGAGTGTAGTCCCAGAGCGTCACATGCCCACTCCATGCTGCGCCAGCAGTCCTGATCCACGTCAAGCAGGTGGTGGAGTTGTGTGACATTGGCGCGGACCAGTCTGCTGGTAAAGTCCAAGGAGCGGCCCAGTTCTGTGTCCATTCACGGATTGTGTACTAGTGGCTCTCAGAGTGTCCAGTATAGACTGGGCCGCTCCTCCTCTCTCCGCACGTGCAGATGCCGCCAGGCTTTCAGGAGACTACGCTGGAAAGGCTGCAGTGGAGACAGGTCAACCCTGCTGGTGTCCATCAGGAAGAGAACAGAGTCGATCCCGAAGTGTCCTGCTAGACGCAACAGGGTGAAGGTCAGCTCCTTCCAGGACAGCGAGGCCGGGCCATACAGCAGCTTCTGTACTGCCTGCATACGAAAGGCGTCCACCCGGCTCCGGATGTCAACGAGTCCTTGTCCTCCGTCCTCTCTGGGCAAATAGAGGACACCCCTCCACAGCCAGTGCAGTCCATCCCAGAAGAAGTCGAGAAGCGTGGCCTGCAGCTCCTCGATCAGTCCAGCTGCTGGCTCCAGGCACAGCAGGCAATGCCACAACATTGAAGCCACCAGGGTGTTGACAATCAGAACCCGGCCTTTGTAGGAGATCTGGGAGAGCAGCCAGCGCCAGCGGTCCAGCCGACCTTTCACTTTTTCGAGGAGCCCCTCCCAGTTCTTCCTCACACTGGCCTTGTCCCCCAGGTACAACCCCAGGTATTTGAGTCCTCCTCTGGTCCAGCTGAACCTCTCTGGCAAGACTGGGGGACCCGTCTCGCTCCACTCTCCCAGGAGTAGGGCGCTACTCTTGGCCCAGTTTACTTTGGCTGATGATAGCCACTGGAAATCATTCAAAGTTGTCTGTAGCGCCCTGACATCCTGTTCTCCTCCGACCACGACCATGATGTCATCAGCGTATGCCAACATCTTGACAGTAGAATTGGGGCAGCCCGGGATGGACAGCCCCTTGATGACCCGGCGCAGCTGATGTAGCAGAGGTTCAATGGCAAGGGAGTAGAGCATTCCTGAGAGTGCACAGCCCTGCCTGACTCCCCTCTGCACTGGAAACGGAGCACTCAGCCCTCTGTTGACCTTTAGCACACTGAAGATGTCACTGTACAGCACCTGAATCATGGCAACAAAGACAGAGCTGAATCCGAAAAACCTCATGGTTCTCCACAAATACTGATGTTCAACCCTATCAAAGGCCTTTTCCTGGTCTAACGAAATGAGACCAGTATCTAAACCCAATAGTCTGGAGGTGGCCACAACATCTCAAATCAGAAATATATTATCAAAGATTGTCCTTCTGGGTACACAGTACGATTGTTCGGACTGCACCACTGATCCCAGCACCACCCTCAGCCTGTTGGCCAGAGCTTTGGACAGGATTTTATAATCCACACACAGCAGGGCAACAGGTCTCCAGTTCTTAATGTCACACAGGTCCCCTTTCTTAGGCAGCAGGGTGACAACAGCTCTCCTGCAGCTCAGTGGCAGGTCCCCGTGCTCCAGACTTTCCGAGAACACATCCAGCAGGTCAGGTCCCAGCACGGCCCAGAAGGCACAGTAGAATTTGGCCGGCAAGCCATCAAGGCCAGGGGTCATACCATTACTCAAGACACTGAGTGCAGTGGAGAGCTCCTCCAGGGATAGAGGCCTCTCCGGCCATGCCCCCTCCTCTTCGGGGACCTGTGGAAGGTCTTCAAGGAACCTGCGTGTGCAGACCAAGTCCTCACTTGCCTCGCTGGAGAAGAGTGTCTTGTAGAACTGCATGGTCCTCTCCTGGATCTGCCCAGCCTCGTGCAGCTCCTGCCCTGTCTCCGAGCGCAGGCAGAGGTTCTGCCTGCTCTGGCCCGGTTTCTTCTCTAGGCCAAAGAAGTAGCGAGTCGGGGCGTCTACCTGTGATGCACTCTGAACCCTAGATTTTATTAGAGCTCCCTGTACTTTTGTGTCCAGAAGGCCAATGAGTGATTCTTTTTGAGTGTGGAGGTTATCAATTAGCCTCCTGTCTGCACAACACTCCAGAGCCTGGTGGAGCTCCAGAATGTCTCTCTCCAGAGCCTTCATGGACTCACGGATACCTCTCGTGACAATTCCAGTGTACTGCTGGTGGAACTGGCGAATCTGCACCTTCCCAGTATCCCACTACTGCCTCAGGGAGACAAAGTGGGCTTTCTGACTCCTCCACTGCTACCAGAAGAACACGAGGCAGTCACAGAAGTGAGCATCGTCAAGCAGTTGGGTATTAAAGTGCCAGTAGGCACTGCGGGACCTCACTGATGGGACGACGACTGTGCAGATGGTGAGACAGTTGTCCGACAGGCCCACTGGACAGATGGGAGTACTGCTTGACGATGCTGTAATGATGTTTACGGCAGTAGATGCGGTCAAGCCTGGCCAGAGAGAGGGTGTTCCCTCAGACCTGGGCCCAGGTGTACTGCCTCGTGTCCCCATGACATCTCCTCCAGATGTCAGTGAGGTCAGATTTGACAAGGATCCTGCGCAGCTCCCTGGCCGACAGGCCATGTGGCTCTCCGTGATTCCTGCATAATTCCTGTCCAGTGTGCTGCTCTCTGTGCAGTTAAAATCATCCCCCAGGAAGACCAGCTCTTCAGGCTGGCAGGTCACCAGCGCATTTTCAAGCTCCCTGAAGAAGGTGACCCTCTCTCCGCCGTCTGTGGATGCGTAAATGTTAATAAAAACAAAGGTTTTCTTCCTGTAAACTACTCGCATGAGTCAAAGGCGACCTTTCACAACCTCATGGACGGCGATAGAGAGGGGCTTGAACCCCACAGAGAACAGCACCGTGATCCCCGCGCTCACAGGGGACCCATGATTGTACACAATGTCCCCCTGCCACTCCCGCTGCCAGGCAATGATGTTGGAGCTGTCGGTGTGGGTCTCCTGCAGGAACGTCACCTGCAGGCTGTTTTCTTTGATGACCTCCAACACCGCAGCTCGCTTCAAAGCCCTCCGGCACCCATTGGTGTTCAAACTCCCTATTCTAATGCCGCCCATGTTTGCGGAAAAGAAAAAAAGAAACAACATAAAACACAAACAGACACATAGCACGCAGACGGATAGTGATGTGATGTAAGAGACGGGACTCATTCGTGCTGAGGTGCATTCCGCGGTCCTGCCCTGATCTTACCCAATAAGCTCTTCAGGCACCATCTCTCTTGATCGCTGAAGTCATTCGCACCTGAGCCTTTTCAGATGGTGGGTCGCGGAGAGGACAAAGAGCTCAGTGTCGGGAAAAAAGTCCTCGACCACAGTTCCCCTCTTACCTTTAGTCTTCTCTAAGAACTCCCTGATGCTCTGGAAACTGTAGCCTACTCTGCAGCTCTGCCGGGCCGAGGAGCCCGAGGCGAGAGAGGAGTCTGGGAAGCCGCCCTCGTCATCGTTGCTCCCGGACTCCGAGGAGCTCCGGGCGGCGGCGGCGAGGACACTCCAGCGCGTCCTTACTCTCCCAGTGTCGGAGTCACTCGCGGCCCCTGGGCCGGCGACAGAGCCGCCCTCCACCGAGCTCTCTGTGCTGTGCTTTTTCTGCACCGCACTCTGCATAGATTTTTTCGTGCGCTTTCTCCACGGTGTCTTAAAACCATTGTCTATTTTTCTGGATGTTAATTAATTTCCTCCCCACACTGTGTCTACAGTTTTCGCTGCCACTTGTGACGAGTTTTCCTCCGTCGGTGTCACTGCCTGCTCTCTCTCCCTGACTCTCCTGAGCAGCGGGGCTCTGCAGCTCCCCTGCTCCGCCAGCGCTCGTATCTTGCTCCCCGGTGTGGGGAGCTCCCATCTGAGGGCTGAGGTGGTCCACTCTTTGCTATCTGTTCTCCTGCATGGGACACCACCAGCTCGGGCTCACCTGCCCCCTCCAGCGATCTCCTCTCCTGCACCCCGGCCGTGGGCTCTGCCTCCCTGCTGCCTCCCTGCACTGCTCCACTCCCCGCTGCCTGACACTGTCTCCTGGCCTCCTGGCAATTCTTCACCACATGCCCCTCGCTCCCGCACCTGAAGCACTTCGTCAATTCCAAAGTCACGAATACAACATAATCACAGGTGTCAATCCGAAATTTAAGATCCACATTGATCTCTTCCATGGGGTTTTTTTAAGATCACGTAGACTTGTCTTCGGAAAGAGATGACATGCTTCAGTTGAAGTCCCCTGCAGCCCAGAGGGACCCTCCTGATCGGAGAGACCACCTGTCCGTAACAGGACAGCTCCCTCTACAGCAGCTCGTTTCTCATGAACGGAGGCACATTGGAGAGGGTGATCTTCCGAGCTGGGGCTGTGAACGGCAGCACCGGGGTGAAGGTGCCGTCCAGGACAACCCACTTTACCACCAGGGCATTTGCCAGATCAATAGATTGCAGGAAAATAACTATCCCTCCACTCATGCGGGAAGCGGACTTGATGTTCCTGCAGCCCACAACCTTCCCAACCGCAAGAACGCACCTCTCCAGCGGTTCATACAGACACACTGACTGGACGCTACAGTACATTAACACTGCACTGAGAGAGGTTCATACAGGCACACTGACTGGAAACTCCAGTACATTAACACTACACTGCAATCAGAGAAAGGGGTTAATACAGACACACTGACTGACTGGACACTACAGTGCATTAACACTGCACTGAGAGAGAGGGGGGTTAATACAGACACACTGACTGGACACTACAGTACATTAACACTGCACTGAGAGAGAGGGGTGAATACAGACACACTGACTGGACACTACAGTACTTTAACACTGCACTGAAAAAGGGGTTAATACAGACATGCTGACTGGACACTACAGTACATCAACACTGCACTGAGGGGGGGGGGGTTAATACAGACACACTGACTGGACACTACAGTACATCAACACTGCACTGAGAGGGGGGGGGTTAATACAGACACAGTGACTGGACACTACAGTACATTAACAATGCACTGAGAGGGGAGGGGGGGTTAATACAGACACACTGACTGGACACTACAGTACATTAACACTACACTGAGACAGAGAGGGTTTAATATAGACACACTGACTGGACACTACAGTACATTAACACTGCACTGAGAGAGAGAGGGGTTGATTCACACACACTGACTGGACACTACAGTACATTAACACTACACTGAGACAGAGAGGGTTT
This sequence comes from Atractosteus spatula, assembly GCF_055471065.1. Classification (NCBI taxonomy): domain Eukaryota; kingdom Metazoa; phylum Chordata; class Actinopteri; order Semionotiformes; family Lepisosteidae; genus Atractosteus; species Atractosteus spatula. The sequence goes on along the minus strand of NW_028296702.1, from coordinate 2,793 downwards.
AATATAGACACACTGACTGGATACTACAGTACATTAACACTGTACTGAGAGAGAGAGGGGTTGATTCACACACACTGACTGGACACTACAGTACATGAACACTGCACTGAGAGAGAGAGGGCTTGATACAGACACACTGACTAGACACTACAGTACATTAACACTGCACAGAGAGAGAGGGGGGTTAATACAGACACACTGACTGGACACTCCAGTACATTAACACTGCACTGAGAGAGAGAGGGGTTAATACAGACACACTGACTGGACACTACAGTACATTAACACTACACTGAGACAGAGAGGGTTTAATAAAGACACACTGACTGGACACTACAGTACATTAACACTGCACTGAGAGAGAGAGGGGGGTTAATACAGACACACTGACTGGACACTACAGTACATGAACACTGCACTGAGGGGGGGGGGGGGTTAATACAGACACACTGTCTGGACACTACAGTACATGAACACTGCACTGAGAGAGAGGGGGCTTGATACAGACACACTGACTAGACACTACAGTACATTACCACTGCACTGAGGGGGGGGGGGGGGGGTTAATACAGACACACTGACTGGACACTACAGTACATTAACACTGCAGAGAGAGAGGGGGGTTAATACAGACACACTGACTGGACACTCCAGTACATTAACACTGCACTGAGAGAGAGAGGGGTGAATACAGACACACTGACTGGACACTACAGTACATTAACACTACACTGAGACAGAGAGGGTTTAATAAAGACATACTGACTAGACACTACAGTACATTAACACTTTATACAAACAAGGACAAACTGGAAATTACAGCATATTAACACTGCACTGACAGAGAGGGGTAAATACAGCCATACTGACTGGACACTCCAGTACATTAACACTGCACTGAGAGAGGGGTTAATACAGACATACTTACTTCACAGTACGGTACATAAACAATGCACTAAGAGAGAGAGGGATTAATACAGATATAGTGGATTAATATTCCAGAGGAGTTAATACAGACACAGACCTCACCAGTGAGGAAGTTATAGACACTGGTTTTAAACACACACACATACTCTGACTTCATACACGTCACCACACTGACCTGACAACAGTTTCATGTCCATTTCTTCTTTTATTTCTGCAGTGACTTCACAGGGAAGCGTCTGGGTACCCTGATCTCCTCTTGCTCCCGAATCCTCCTCCCACAGCTGCAATCTCCACTTCAAGCTCTCGTTTTCCTTCTTCAGCTGCGCCATTTCACTCCCGACAATGTCCTGCACACACTGTGTGATTTTAAACACGGCCCGTCTCACCAGGACCTGGGAGACGCTGCGGAGTTTGTTTTCAAACTCGTTCTGAGTCAGACATCCTGTTTCCAAAAACTTCTGACACTTCATACACGATCGATTTGAGCAAAACGTGCATGAACGAGTCAAGCTGGATTTCCAGATTTAACAAGTACTCCGCCATCCTTCTTCAGAGTCGATCAGAAACAAAGGCTGACTTGCGATGTTTAAACAGAACAGCTTCTTTATTTTTATTCTTCACAGATTCTGTTGTCAGGGCTGTGCTCTGTTCAAGCATAAACACAGCTGACAAGATGCTACGTTTTCAGAAACTGAAGTTATTAAAAAAAACAACTTTCTTCTTTATAGAAAGAAAATCATTCAAGCACCCACAGCTATGTTGTGTAGCGCCGTGTGATGACGTCATTCGTTAGCGCGGCCGCGACTTCAAAACAATCGAGAAGCGGAGCTGAGAAAGAGGAGTTTCTGCAGCCTGATATAAACTTAACTGCACCTCCTAGCGCCACCTAGTCAAGAGGAGTGAATCACCTGCGACTTGCGCCGTTCGTAAGTGTGAATTTTGTGAAACGGAACATATTTACTGTTTTGCCCTTCCACAACGAAAACGTCTCCCTTTGCAGGTTTTTGGTTAAAGAAAAAAAATGCTGTCATATTCTTCCCAGCTGGCAGTATTTATTCTGCAACATAAGCAAGATTTGTATTTCATATTTCGCAAATTGTATGAATTTCTCGAAAAACACGTTGTTCCAAGAAAGGAAATAAATACTTCTAGTAACAAAATCAAGCCATATGTGATTGTCCTTAATGATACATTCTGTATGACAAGACAGGAAGAAAGGCACCTCAGGATTTCAGACACAGGATCTCCTGTATATTGAGAGAAGTTTATACCATCTGTCAGTTTTCATGTCCAAGGAGCTCAATTTGCATTCCATGTACAACAGCGTGTCCTCTACACCCGCCACTGAAGCACAGCACAGGCTCAGCATCTTGACATCTTCCTAACAGAGACACGTAGAGACCTTTTGGTGGGCAGTGGCTCAAAAGGGGAGAAGAGACCATTTCTGGAGCAGGATTTGTTACGTTGGAGTATTCTGGACACAAATCAGTGCCCGCTTTTATTTCTGTTTTTTTTTTAATTTTACAGAAAGTTTAAATGTGACTTTGAAGGCATTATAATTCACAACCATGGCAAAAAATGGTTGTCCATAATTGTTGATTATGTTTGATTAACAGACAAAATATGACAACCCCTCTACTGAGCATATACTTTATTTTCCTGATGTAACACATCTTAACAAGAGGGCAAAGTAAATAAAATAATTAGCATCTAATTGCATGCAATACCAAATGCAATCTCTTTCCATCTTAAGAGCAAGGGTTCACATGATACATCAATTCAATTTTTTTTTCCCAAAAAAGTGTCTATTGTGGGACGAATACTGCTTGAGCAGCCTCTGTTCCTCAACCACCTGGCTCAGGTCTC